>NC_133651.1:62687971-62871507 GCF_009905375.1 Apium graveolens | reverse complement strand
ACAGAAGGGGGGTTGAATGTAAATCTCAAAACTTTTTCAAGTTTTGAGAAGTTTATTAAAGCAGTGTGTTCTAGATGAACAAGTGTATGAATTGCTTTGAGCTAATGCAGACAGATATATATTCAAACACAAAATGTAAAGAACACAACAAACTTTAAAAACTTTTCTGGTGGATTTGTTGTTCCACCAGAGATGGTATATTAGAAAATCTGTGTTCAACAATGTTGATCACAGCTGCATCCTAGTACAAACTAGATGAATTTTCTCTCAAGATATTTCTTAACAGCTCTGGAAAATCTCTCTCTAATTACTAGCTTCTTCTTGGTTTATATATTACCAAGTGTACAAGTGAAAAACAATATAAAATTACAATAGTAAAATAAGTTCTTCACTTGCTTCTTTTCCTGTTCACTCAAGTACTTTGTTGACTATTGCATCTTTGTACTAAAGAAGAACGGCTGCTTTTTCTGTTGATCCTGAAATTCGGCTACCACATCTCAGTTTTCTCTGTCAACCCATGTGCCTCTGTCTGTAGGTACAACTACCACTTATCAACGGCTAATTAGCAGAACATCCGTTGAAGCTTTCATCCGTTGATGACTTCATTCGTTGAAGGATGTTATCCGTTGAAGCTTTCATCCGTTGATGCATTTATCCGTTGATGCTCTCATCCGTTGAAGGATGTTATCCGTTGAAGCTTTAGAGACATCCGTTGAGGCTTAGCTTCTCATCCGTTGAAGGTTTTTAAGTCATCCGTTGATACCACTTCATTTATACAAAATTACAAGGCATGAAATATTTATAATTGGCCTTCCTATCTGCATATCATCTAGTAGTCAACATGACTCATAGTTTCTCTCAACTTCTAAGAATTACATTTTAAATACAGAGACTGAAATATGCTACAATACTAGACTTATTTCTAAGTAAAGCTACACCATCAACGGATAGCCAAAGTGGTCTTATCCGTTGAGGCTACTGACACTAAATTTCTACTTAAGTGTTTTGTTAAACATATCATCAAACTAATGCACATATATTCCTAACAATGGATAAATAAATCGAATTTCATATATTTATGAATTCATTTATATTCAAAAAATAATATCATTCACCATTTTAAAAGAAAAATAGTACTACCTGATATTGAAAAATTAGATAATAAATCTAATTGCCTACTTTCGAGGTTCCAACAAAAAAGAATTATTTTTTGATCGGAAGATTTTTATAGTTATACTTCAAGTTCAATATATTTATTCATCTATGTAGTGCTACAAACATATATGAAATTACTCATTTACCCTTAGCCGATATACCGATATAATTATTGAGGCTAATCTGAATAGGAATAGTGTTGGGGTGTACACAGGGTAGAAATCGTGATATTTTGGTGTGTTTTTTTATGATATCAAATGTAGGTTAATGGCCTAATGATCTAAGTGAGGTTCTTGATTTTAACAAGATTATTAATCAAGTAAATGGTTAAGCAAAAGCATTTATTTTCTCTAACTTTTCTCTCTTTGTATTTAGCTGAAATGGAGGAAGAATGAGTTGAAAATGTTTGGTTGACAATGTTTGGTTAACAATGCAAGTTAAATGATTAAGTTAATATCTCACTTGGTTTTAATCTTGTATACTAGTACCCACAATAGTCTACTATGCATTTCTATTCTACTTTCTAATTAAAAACACATTCAGCCCTTTATAACCCCGGTGGTGGAATTTAATTTTTGTTCTCGTTAACGATATAGTCGTGGTATCACCTCCTCAATCCTTTCAGAAATTTTAAAAAAAAGAATTACTGTTACACTATTTCTTGTCATGAATTATGATTTTAATCGTTATTCACTCTAACAAATATTTAATTAAAATAGTAAAAATAAGAATTTTTGAAAAGTAAGGGAATTCAAATACACTTGAATATAACGCATGATATTAGTAAAATAGTAAAACCGTGAATCTTTGAATAATAATAGGATACACGTATACACATTTTCAGAGTACACTAATATTACGCCTTCAAATCTCAAATATTTAATTCCTCTGAGCAATAAATCACATCAAATATTTCACTAATGAAAATGAAAAAATTTATTCAAAAATCTTAATAATATCAAGTGTCATAAATACAGGTAGTTACAATTAATGTTACTACAAACAAAAGGTAATTACACTTAATGTTACTACCAACAAAGATTTCTTCTAGGAGCAATTGTGAATTGCTTATAGTAGAGAATTTTGAGGTTGCATCCAGTTGATCGGATCCAGATGAACCATTATTACCAATTCTGTTAGCGATTTTTTCATCAGGACTGATTTTCTGGTCATCCTGGATATTATTTCTCGTGTACTTATTTATATCCTGCTCATCCTTGATGTGGGGATATAGTTCTGGATGACTGAACTGCAATTGTTCTAGTGGTATCAAACTCCTCATCAACTTTTGTTGATTCTTCAATTTCAATCTAGTGTGGTGCATGTGCTTAGTTAGAGAACTATTAACTCCGCTTTTCTCCTTTTCCTTATCTTTTTTCTTCAAAGCTTTTTTTTTCTCTTTCTTTAGTTCTCCTCCTTTAAAAGGGGGAAACATAGTAAGGAATATTTTTAGAAATTATTTATGTCAAAGGAACAATAAGTATGAAGATAAAATAGATCCTCATATAAGACAAGGAATGCATACATGTCTGGACGTGGTTATTAATGATTTTTTAGGACAAGTTATTGGTTCTTATTGGGTCTTTCTCTCAAGCTACTCATTAATTGATTGTGTTTAAGAAAATTTTGATTTAAAAAAAGGAATATTAAGTCTAACAACCAAGTTTTACGGTATGGATCTACGATTTCTTTAAGGATCATGTGTATAAGCGAACAAATCATAATTATATTTTCTTACTGCATAAATTAAATAAATCTTTTAGCATGGAATAATTTTTTCCATAAATATTACATGTGTAAACACATGCCACCGAACGTGACACGTGATTTCCAATCCTATTCTTGGAGCATTTTCTTCATTGTTTACTTACTTAATCTGCAATAATATTTTTTGTTTATATTAGTTAACACGGAAAAAATATGACATATAACGTTTGATGGGAAGATTTGATATTTTCCACACTAGAGGTATGAGTTGATCTTTTCCTATATATTTTTGTTGATGTAAACCTTAATTAAAATTAAGAATATAGAATTAATCATAAATTGTGGTTATGTTCGATTTGAGGTGTGAAAAGAATATCGAAAAAATCAATTAATTGAAATCTCAACTTGGTCAAATTCAAGTGATATGAATATTATCCCAAATCAATGAACCAATAAAAAATCAGGATTTAGACATGATCCAGGCTATTAACTTCAATTTACCAAGAATAAGATTAAATTAATACACTTTAAGTAAAAAAATTGTACTAGAAAATTTGGTTTTTCTTAATATCCAATTGGATCATATTGAAACTAGTATATATCGGTTAAGATGAAAAGGTCAACACTATATGTTTCTATATCTTTGGATTTGTCATTTGCAAATACTTACCTATCAAGCTTCACAAATATCGCGGTGCTAAAAAAATTGTAGGCATAACTGAAAAATACAACAAAAAATTATTAGTAAAATAAACAAATAAGATGAATAAGGCAAAACAAGATTCTTAAAAATGACTAGATTCAAAAATTCAAACAACACGACACTGAGGTTTTACTCTTTTTTCGGTGGTGTAGTTATGAACGTTGCTGCTGAGAGAATTACAGATGTAGGTGAATGTAATATTTCAAGATACATACTAATCTTTATTTTGGTTTATATAGAGAAGGTTTGGGAGTAGAGAATATAAAATGAAGTACTCGAATGATCCAGAACATACAAGTATGAGGTGTATAAATATGAAGTTTCGAAGGATCCAGAACATACTAGTATATGATGGACAGGGCTGGGCTAGGGTTGGCTTCAGGCCAGGTCAATTTTTATCAATCAATTTATTAGTAAAGAAACAACTTAATCCAGCCCAGTGGAAAACAAAACATAACTCTGTAAAACTACAGTCAACCCAGCCCAACTAAAAAACATATGCTTTGAGTATAATCTCTAACTATATATTAAAAGGGGATTATGGGAAAATTGAGCCAATAAAATGGGTATGAAGTTATGATTTTACCCTTATAAAATGAAAATTTACAAAAACGACACTCTAATATGATTTGTGCTAAAATAAGCAAAATATTTTTGTACACAAAAAATCAAACCCCTAACATACTGTTAGGAAGTTGATGTCATAACCAATATGCTACAAAAATATTTGGGTTTATCTTAAAATTCTTATTAGATAAAGCATATTTTTTTTTCTATACTATTTTCTTACATTATTTTAAATTTGAGCAAATAAAATGTTGTTTATATATTTATGTAATTCTAGTTTTTCAATTTTCATAGGTTTAAATATAATTATAAATGCAATCATCTTTTATAAATTTTTATTAACCTTAATTTTTTTGTAAAGGCTGGGATTTTCGCGATGTAATTATATGAAGTATAGTTTTATGATCTATTTATGGATTATGTGGATTTATGAGTATAAATATAAAGTCATATAATTTTGTGACTTATGTGTAATTTCTATAAAATAGTAAAAGAGAGCGTTAAATGCGTCGTTCCAGATTGATGAGTCAGTAAGAAGCATAAGCTAAGTTTTTGTCGGGCGTCAGGTAGAAAATGAAAAAGGATTAAGAATAAGAAAATTAGTGGATTATGTTAATATATCAAAGATATCGATTCCTTTGTGTGTTTATGTTGTATGGATTCGTAATTATGATAGTGATATTGTTATTTGAATTATCGGGTAATTGTTATACGCGTAATCAGTAATTAAAAGGGAAATTATATGGTAAGGTGTATAAATATGAAATATGGTTGATGTTATTATGTGAATATATGTTATTTGAAAGTTATAAGTGTGAATCTGTGATTCAAGAGTTTTTAAATATTTCCAGAAGGATTTATTTGGTAAAAATAAGGATTATTTGATCCTTATATATATTTATAAAATTATTAAAGTATGATCAAAATGTGAAATTTATTTTATCCTCTGTGGAATAGTCCTAGAGACTTTCTAAAAATGATAGTTGGATTTATTTTGATGTTTTGATATTTTAAAATGATTTTCCAGAGTTTATTTTTATTATCTGTGATTTATTTGTAAAATTTATAGAAATTAATACATTTACTCAAAAATTATTTTAAAAATATGAGGAGAGAGCTAATTTTATATTCTTTATTTTAAAAATGTAATTTGTGGCATTTTCAGATTTTACAGAATTATTTTTATATTGTGTTTATAACTTTTTGTGTAAAAGAATAGTAAAAAGGGAAAAAGGAAATCAGAAATTGATTTGCCAATTACCAAAATACCCCTTCCACACAACCACCTTATAACTCTCTCTTGTTCTCTCTCAGATCTCACTTGTTTCCTGATCCGAGACCATGGCCGAGTCTCTTTTCACCTCTAGTTTCTTGATATGAGCATGTTGGTTTCGTCTGATTAATTTCGAAAACCCGAAAACACTCTTCGAGTTTAACTTCAAATTTGAAGGTTTTGGTTTTGATATTTATGAGAATGAAGTATGTTAGTGTTGTTTCTTGAAAAATCGATGGTTTTTTGGTAGGAAACCCTCGATTCGAGGGCACCACCGAGAATCGCCGCCACCAACGATAAACTACGGTGAGTCGATGGTGAGCTGTGATGCCATTACTGAGCTTTAGAGATTTAAACCGGTTTATTCGAATGATTGCATGTTGGTTTAAAGGAAATTTTGATTTTTTTATGTATTTTCGAATCTTTGTTTTTGTTCGAATTATGTATTAAATTCGGTTTTTGGTTTGAGATGATGCATGTTCATTTTAAGGTTGATGAAATTGTTATGTGAATAAGCGTCTAGTTATGATCAAATTATGGTATTTTAAATTTGGGTTTGATCTGTTTTTCTTTAAATATCTCGGTTCGAATAATGTAACTTTTGGGTTATATATGGGGTGAATTATATGCTAACTTAGATTCGCATATATATGTGGTTTTGATTGTGTAGTCGATTAATAAGGCTTATATTCGGTTTTAAGAAAATAAAAAACGAACCCTTGAATTCGAGTCCTGTGGTATAGTTGTGATTTGATATGTTAAGTCATTAGTTGGTAATCGTATAAAGTGAGTTGCATGTTTTGTTTTATAAGTATAAGTGAATGAATGATTGATCAATTGGTAGTGATATAAATATAAGTGATTAAGGGACTATATAATAAGAATTGATTGGATCGATTGATTTTTGTGATTGTTGCTGATTGTTTTGAGTAAAGGGATAGCGTATTTACGAATACGTCATGCCCGATTTTTGAGAGGAGTGATAGATATGTATAAGGAGTACAAACGATAAGTTTTAATGAGACTTAGGTATAAGTCAGTCATGTTTGATTATGTGATTCCGTGATTACCTGTTATGTGTTATGTGTGATATAAGTATAATAGAATAAGAGGATAATACGATTGAGGTAGAAAGTTAGATATTCAGAGAAGCGTCAGGATTTGATGAGGTTCTAACTAAGGTTTATTTTGTGATTGTAGATTCGGAAAGTGAAAGCATTCATTCTAGGAAAAACAAAGATGCTCTAGGTGGCAGTAGCTCAGTTTCAGTGAAATCAAGTAACTCTGATTTCTTTCTAGTTGTGATTCGATCACAGAGAATTGATATGACATACATTGATAGAATAGATGATCTTATTGATACGATTGATGAATTTGAATTGATAAACCTTCTTGTTGACCTATTTTATTTCATACACCTTGCCCTACTTTTATTATACCATGTATTCCACAAAGACCCTTGATCTTTAATATTTTGTTAAGCTTTTTTGTAATACCTTGTTTACCTAGATCTTTATAACAGTAAACCTGACGCTTATCTACATATTATTTCTTGAGAACCATCTTGTTAATGACTTTGATAATACCCATGTTTAGTGATTGCTCATTTCTTCAACTTACGTTTCCTTGTTTCAATTTCTTATTTTGCCCTTGAATCATTGAATTGAACCTAAGAATGATTTTCGACTGGAAAGAGTCCAAATGATTTCCATTACTGGTAATGTTAAAAATAATTTAGTTAACACTTCTGTGTTTTCTAATATAAAGGTTTTCCTAATAAATTCCTAAAGATTGGATAAAGACGTAAGAGGCTAGTGGGACTAGTCCAGTCACTTAGGAGGTTAGCGGGGCTAGTCCAGTATATATGCTGAAATAATGTCATAGGTAACTTAATGACTAGATGGAGGTTAGTACGGGCCGATCACCCGTATTATAATTAAAATATGGATAAGTCCAATCAAAAAGGGTTCTACGTTGTTTAAAATGATGAAAACGTTTTTTATTGTGTAATAAGCACTATCTCTTGAATTGTAATTTGAATTTGACTTATAATGCATTGAAACTGTTGTTTATTGATTAAAACATCTTGGAATTGTTGAAATCTATTGAGAACCCTATTATATGATCCTGAAACTGAATAATCATCACTTGAACCTCAAATCCCTTGAATCCTTATCCTGAGATCCTTTTTTAGATATATTATAATACTGCCACCTAGTTTATTGAGATTGCGAATGTCATTATTATTTTGATATTAGAACTATATAATAGTTACTTGTTGAGCCATTTAGCTCATTTACTTGTGTCGATCTAACCTTGACAATTAGGAAATGCGATGGCTAGACTTAGGCGCACCGCTCGTAAGAGTGTTCCTGGCGGTCCCTATCGTATCGTCGGATTTTAGGTGCCAGAACAGGTAGATGCTGTGTAAGGAAGCGTCGTTAGTTGGTGGAAATTAAAATAGCTAGATCAGATACTTTTGGGTTATCTGTCGATTCCAAGTCGGAATCGAATAATTTGGATTTATTTATAATATGGGTTGTAATTATAATATTCTGGTTGGTAGATGTAATCTTGTCTCATATTTTATCCTGTTTAGATCCTAGTAGTTCTCGGGGTTTATTATATTTCTGATGCAATATTAAATTAGTTTATTAGTGTTCTGGGTCCTCATTCCTAATCCCGAGTTTGAGGGCGTCACATTTTTAATTAAATAAATGCTAAATATATTTTAATTTTCAAATTTATTTTATGAACTTTATTTGAATTAGTCAATTACTGATAGAGGTGTAAAGTGGGGTGGAACTAAATAACTTCAAACTAAATTTTAAAATCACTTTTAATTTGTAGTGTCTATATTTGAATATAATATAATTTTATTCAAATTTAATATAGTTTCGAGTATTACAAATCAGATTTAAACCGTATTCGAGCAAGTATTATATATTTTCTTCTCCTAACCGAATAGTCTATGATGCCTAAGATACTTGGAAAATATTATCTAATAACATAAAGTGCGATTTTAATTTAAGCTACGTTGATAACTTTTAGCCTGAAAATTTTGAATTTTTACCGTCTAGCATTAACATCATAAATCTCTATAAAAATTTAACAAAAAGATATTAAAAAATGCAAATTACATCACGTATAATAGATGACCACTGAATAAATATATTAAATTATATGACAAAAAAGCTATAGCCCGATTACGTCATTATAGTATCCCCTAATTTTTAGAATAATATTAGTAAAAAAATAATAGAAAAAAGATTAAAATTTGATTAAGATTAGGATTAAAAAATTGAATCAGACTAATGGGCCTAAAATTTGGATCAGAATTTAATATGAATAACTTGTAGGTTTTGAAACATCTCACATCGATAAGTATAAGAGTATTTGGGGTCTTTATAGATACAAGTCAACAACTAATGTGTATCAAATTGCTAGCCTTTTCGGACTAGCATGTTGCGGGTTGTTAGGTCCAATACGCATTCAATTATGAGCTTGAATGTTATAAATGGTATAAGAGCTCTACCCGACTGGAAATGCAGTGTCACTTCCCGGGTTGTGTTTGTGAGCTCTACAAGGACATCGAGTCTATAAGAGGGGGTGTTTGTAACATCCCACATCAATAAGGATAAGAGTATTTGGGGCCTTTATAGATACAAGTCAACAACTAATATGTACCAAATAACTAGCTTTTTCGGACTAGCCTGTGGTGGGTTGTTAGGTTCGACACGCATTTTGTTGTATGCTTGGATGTTATAGTTACGTTTGTCATATCTATTTCTTATTAATTTTTATCTTAATGTACATTAAGATAAAATGACATGTCATTCTTTGTTAATTTTGGCATTTCTTTCACTTTCATTAATTCAACTAATTTTTTTAACAAAAAAATCACACTTCTCTACTTTCTAACTCTTCATATTCATCCTGGATGTTAATAACCGAGTTACGATTTTGAAACATAAGATATCGCAAAGACAAGAGTTATTTTCATCGATTAAAAATTATGCACTCTTTTTGTAAATTTAAAATAGGAAAAAAATGTTGAATTAGAATGAATAAAATGTGTGTTTTTTATAACATGGTTTTTATAAGATATATTAAACCGAAACATAAATTTAAATTAATCAATTTGCTAAATGAAATCCGAACTACGTGGACAATCAGTGGACATTTTTTTTAATTATATTACATATACATTATTTTCAATGATTTTTTAGTATTGAAAGTTGTGTGTGTATTACACTTAATTAAAAGATTTTTATTTTCGTTTATAAAATTTTTAATTACATAATTAAACAAAATATACTAATTTAAAAAAAACAAAGAATATAGTAAATTTGAGTTAAAATGAGTTACATATTTAGATCTTTAACAATGTATAAAATTTCTCTTAAAGCAATGTACGATAAACTCAATATATATAAGCATGTAATTGAGTTCATCCTGGCCCAATGTTACAGTCAGATGGTATGACATACAAGCGAGGGTCAAGTCGTAAATTTAGAAAAAGTATAATAATATTTATCAAACGATCATTATAAATGTATATAAATATTATCTCAGGGGAACTAACAGATGTTTTATATATAGTTAAATAAAGTGAGACAACTCCAAGAATGACTATTAGAGGTGCCTAGGGGTGCCCGCGAGTCAGGTTGGGTTAATTAAATGCGAAACCCTAACTCAACCCATTTCATTCAGTTTAAATATTTTTTAACCCAACTAAAGTTCAGGTTAAATTTTATCAGGTTGGGTCGGTTAGAATTTGAGTTTGTTGGGTCGGTTTGAATATAAAAATTTATTACGTCTCCGTACAACAATGTTAAGATAAAAGAAAGCAGCCTTGGTGAAATTTCTTAAGTATAAGTTTTTACTATGATACCTATTATGTTCACCGAGAGTAATTTTGATCAAGTCCCAAAATAAATACTATAGAGGTTTATATATAATTAGTTAAAGTAAGTTCGTATGTCAACTTAACCAAATAAAAGTTTGGCCATTGATAAGTGGATTTTATATCTACTTGGAATGCTTCATTACGGGCATACGTTGGTGTTTTGGACTCAATTTGTTGGTATTTTTGATGTGTTTTTGCGTTATTGCATTGCATGCACTAGTTAAATGAAGAAAGAAGTTTTTTAAAAAAATATGCTAAAAAGAGATCAGAATTAGAAGCCTAGGCTATTCTCAAGTTGTATAGAATCTCGTTAGCTTCGCGTGGGCAGTTGAATCGCCTAATCCTAACAAGCAGAACTCAAGATATGACCAAAAGAAGAATTGTCAGAATTTTTCCAGAATGTCAGCGCGGCCGCGCCAGAACCAGCACGCCCGCGCCGCTGAAAACACTATTCCAGCGCGGCCGCGCCTGAAAACAGCGCACCCGCGTCTCCGGTTTCTGCACCAGAATCCTAATTTTAGTCGAAATTGAAGATTTTGAGAGTCCTGGTCATCCTGGAGCATATATATACCAATAAAAAGATGTTTTTAACAACAAGGAGACCTGGGAGATCAATAAGAAGACCTACAGAGCACGAGAAGGCTACGTAGAAGAAGACTTTTATTTTCTTTAATATAGTTGATACTTGAATGCTCGTTTTCGATTTGTCTTTGAAACCTAGTACTCTTATATTGTTTATTATCATGCTTTCATTGGAACCCATGGTGATGATGAGTTCGATTATGAACTAATCATTATCGTGGGGTTCTAGCGAATTTATTTATGGATTTCTTTAGTTAAATTGTTTCGATACCTCAGTGTGTAGTGATTGATTGATGTCCTAGTATTGGTTGTGCTTGTTCGTTTTATGTGTGTTGCTAACATATAAGATAACGTGTTAATCTCTATTGAAGCGAAAGTGAATATAGAGATTTAGAACTTTCCATGCTAGCATAGGTTAATATATTTGTTATGCATGATTCGTAGGTAATTTTAATCATCTTACTTACCCTATATAATCACGATAGATAACTTGCGCATTAAACCGTTATGTTTTCAATTCTTATAGACATATAAGGACTAAGCATAATTGGTGTATATTCAAGTTCTATCTCTTTTGTGGATGCTTGGTAGTAGGGTATTCGTACAACGAAAGTTGGAATTTACTTCGTGTTATCTGATTAGTGTCATCACCATTACATGCTAAGGTTAAGAACAAAAAGGCTATTGAATAAAGTATTTAATGAAGTTAAGACCCCATATTTGTCATATATATTAATTCAACCATTCTTGTTCTCTTAGTTATAATTGTTAGTTTAATTTTTAGTTATAAACAATCTCAACTTATTATTTGTCTTAACACTGGATAATAACCATATCATTGTTGCATAGGTGCATATTCTTAAATTAACCAAAGAGTCTCTGTGGGAACGAATTTGATCTAAATCGTATACTACTTGTGAACGCGTATACTTGCGTGAATTTTAGCGCGTGTTAACATCCTAACAAGTGTTTGGCATCGCTGCCTGGGACTCGATGTTAATTTTTATTTTATGTGCTTGTCATTAGTGGTCATTAAAGTTCACTGACTCAGACTCTTTTACTTTCAAGGTTTACTTGATGTGTTTCAGGTACTCATTACAATGGGAGATCCAGCAGCACGAACGAAAGCCTTGATGGATTTTTCTCAACCCAAGATCAATGACATTCAATCTAGCATTGTCAGGCCAGCTATCACAGCTAATACCTTTGAGATCAAGCCTAGCAGAATTCAGATGGTACATAATTCAGTCCAGTTTGGAGGGTCTCCAACCAAAGATCCCAATATGCACATTAGGGATTTCATTGAGATCTATGACACCTTCAAGTTCAACGGTGTTTCTGAAGATGCTGTGAAGCTGAGACTATTCCCATTCTCTCTGAGGGACAAGGCTAAGAGTTGGTTACACTCTCTACCAGCTAGTTTGATTACTACTTGGGAAGATCTTGCTCAAAAGTTTCTCACTAAATTCTTCCCTATGGAAAAGACAGCTGCAATCAGGAATGCTCTTACTCAATTTACGCAGCAATTAAGAGAATCTTTATATGAAACTTGGGAGCGCTACAAGGAGATGCTTAGGAAGTGTCTACATCATGGAATGCCTAATTAGATGATCATCAATTGCTTCTATAATGGTTTGGGAGCATAGTCCAGACCCATACTCGATGTAGCATCAGGTGGAGCCTTATGGGCTAAGAGCTACGATGAAGCTTGTGATCTAATTAAACTGATGGTTGCTAATGAATATCAGTATCCAACTCAGAGATTGCTACAGGGCAAGGTAGCAGAAGTTCTTCAAGTGGATACAACTATGGCTATTATTGCTCAACTAAAGGAGTTGTCTATGAAGATTGATTCTTTGGCTAACTATGGTGTTAATCAGATAGCCAGTATTTGTGAGCTATGTGCAGGTTCGCATACGACGGAGCAATGCACTATATCTAGTGAATTAACCCAGTTTGTGAGCAACTTTCAGAGATCGCAACAACCAGTTCCAGACACTTATCATCCTGACAACTGGAATCATCCTAACTTCAGATGGAGCAAAAATCGGAATGCGATGCAACAACCGTTCCAGCAGTTTGGAAACGAGCAATTCAGTCTTCCTGGTTTTCAGCAATAATTTGCACCAAGACAACAACTCCAACTTTAACAACAAACTCATGGAGTTTCAGGTCAATATTCGAATGAAAAATCTGAATTAGAGGAGTTGAGGTTTATGTGCAAAAACCAGGATCTTATATTCCAAAGCCAAGCTGTTTCTATCAAGACTCTGGAGGACCAAATAGGGAAAATTGCTAACGCCTTATTAAATTGAATACCAGGAACGCTTTCTAGTGATACAGAAGTTCCAGGAAAGAGGGAAGCAGAAGAGCAGGTTAAGGCAATTACATTGAGGTCTGGGAAGGTTGCAAGCCCTGAAAAATCTCAAGTTCCAGAATCTGAAGTTTTGGCTGAAAAAGATGTGCAGAAGGAAGCATAAGTGGAATCAAGGAAGAAAACTGTGGAACACACTCCTCCTGAGGGTAATACATGGGAGAAACAGGTCTATCCTCCACCTCTTTTTCCTAAGAGGCTGCGGAAGCAAAAGTTGGATAAGCAATTTGCTAAGTTTCTGGAGGTGTTCAAGAAACTTCATATCAATATACCTTTCGCTGAAGCTCTTGAATAGATGCCTATCTATGCAAAGTTTATGAAAGGTATTCTCTCTCGAAAATTGAAGCTCGATGACTTAGAGACCGTTGCTCTAACGGAGGAATGCAGTGCTGTGCTGCAACATAAGTTGCCTCCGAAGCTTAAAGATCCTGGAAGCTTCACTATTCCTTACATCATTGAAAACTTGTCGTTCGACAAGTGTTTGTGTGATTTGGGAGCTAGCATCAATCTGATGCCCTTCTCTATCTTCAAGAAGCTTTGTCTACCTGATCCAAAGTCGACATATATGTCTTTACAGTTGGCCGATCGTTCTATTACATATCCACGAGGTATTGTGGAGGATGTGTTGCGTGGATATGTTGGTCAAGGTGGACAAACTTATCTTTCCTGCTGACTTTGTAATTCTTGACTTTGAGGAGGATAAGAAGATTCCCATTATTTTGGGAAGACCATTCTTGGCTACAGGCCGAACTATGATCGATGTACAAAAATGAGAGCTTATGATGAAGGTTCATGATCAAAAGGTCACTTTTAATGTGTTCAAGGAAATAAAGTTACCCACAGCTAAAGAGGAGTTCTTTAAAGTAGAGTGGGTCGACTCTGTCATGAATTCAGAGCCTGAGCAATTGCCAAAGTCAGATACCTTAGAGAGATCCTTAATAGGGGAATCAGTTATTGAAGATGAAGAAGGAGCAGAGCAAATGCAGGTTTTGAATGCACCTCCGTGGAAGAAGTTGGATATGTCATTCGATTCTCTTGGGTTAGCAGAGCTAAAAATTTCTCAGGAACGTTTTGAACCATCTATTGAAGAAGCTCCCACACTTGAGCTCAACCAATTTCTAGATCACCTGAGTTATTCATTCTTAGGTGCAACCCATGATAAAAGGTTGGGATATATTTTTGATGATGTAGAGATTTGCTGGACGGATCTTCCCGTGCCTAAAGAGGGTTCTTCTCATGTGCGGCAGATAGTTGATAGGACTGGTGTTGGTGATGAGCAGTATAGGCGAGTGACTAGGCGTATGGAGGCCAAGCACGACATTCATCGTTGTTTTGCTGCAGATTTGACACAGGCTTTGAGCACTATTTTCAGAGCCACTGGTGTCGAGATTGATTGGCCACCTGATCCTCCACCCGAGGAGGGTGATCTTTCCGACGAATAGGTTTGGGGGTAATAATGTAAGGATTAGTTTGTGTGTGTCCATATAGTTCATATAGATTCATGTTGCATATAGTTGTATTTCATTCATAGTTTTGAATGATTGTTAATATAGGACATATTTGTTTTTTTGTGATTTCATATAGTTGCATTTGTATGCATATAACATGATCCCTTAGGTTGAGCTATTTCTGTTTGATTGGTTGATGTTGATGTGAGTGTAGTGATGACGAATAGAGGGATGTTTAAGTCCTAATGAATTGATTTTCATGCCAGAAACAAATATTTTCACAAAGTCTTATAGGGTTTCTTTTGATCTAGATCATGATCATACTTGTTTGTTGTTGAGATTTAATCACTTGGTTATATTTAGAATTTGTGTTATTCTCGTAATGGCGTAAAAACACTGAATTTTTAAACTGGAGAAAAAGTTGGATTTCATTGCTAGTTATGAATAAGGCTAGGCGTCAAATGGCTAGTAGCTGACTCATATTTTTATGTGTAGTCTAGGGTTGAATGAGATGGAGTAAAACACACTCGTTCATAAATTGTTGAAAAAAAAGAAAAAAAGTATGTTTTTATGCATATTTGATCAACAGCGAGCTCTTTAATACTCGAGTTATTAAGTTCTTAGGGGACTTTGTGCCTAGTGACCTAAGGCTTTTTATAGTCTGGGATCCGCTAACATAACTTAGCTACATGGGTATTATTGCCTAAGTCTTTTGGGAAGTCATTCATTGCACGGTCAAATAAGCATGTTGTTATGTGTTCAATAATAGCGTGAATCCTTGTATAACCCTAGTAGAAATATGGTGTTGGGAGTTATTATGCGTTTAACGTCTATTCTGTTTATAAACTTGTGATTGTTTTTATGATAGATAAGTTATTGTTATTCATCTAGTATCGAGAGTATATCTGTTAAGCATCCCATACACGCATATTTCTGGTTTGTGAGTTGGTTTGTGGGATTTATTCGAGCTCTACTTTGAGTCATTGTATTCTTAGAGACATTGGATTATTCATTTGGTTATAGTGATTCTGAGGGGATCAATTGCATTATCATTTAGTTGCATTCACATAGTTGTAATCATGCATTAAGTTTGTTTTGTAGTTCTGAGTCTGTTTATGCTTGAGGACAAGCATCGATTCAAGTTTGGGGGTGTGATAAGTGGATTTTATATCTACTTGGAATGCTTCATTACAGGCTTAAGTTGATGTTTTCGACTCAAGTTGTTGGTATTTTTGATTTATTTTTGCGTTATTGCATTGCAGGCACTAGTTAAATGAAGAAAAAAGCTTTTTAAATAAATATGCTGAAAATATATCAGAATTGGAAGCCTAGTCCATTCTCAAGTTGTAGAGAATCTCGTTAGCTTCGTGTGGGCAGTTGAATCGCCTAATTCTGACGAGCAGAACTCACGATATGGCCAAAAGAAGAATTGTCAGAATTTTTCCAGAATGTCAGAGCGGCCACGCCAGAATCAGCGCGCCCGCGCCACTGTAAACACTATTCCAGCGTGGCCGTACCCTAAAACAGCGCGTCCGCACCCGGTTTCTGCACCAGAATCCTGATTTTAGTCACAATTGAAGATTTTGAGAGTCCTGGTCATCCTGGAGACTATATATACCAATAAAAAGACATTTTTAACAAGGAGACTTGGGAGATCAATAAGAAGACCTAGAGAGCACGAGAAGGCTACAGAGAAGAAGACTTTTATTTTCTTTAATATAGTCGATACTTGGATGCTCATTTTCGATTTGTCTTTGAACCCTAGTACTCTTATATTGTTTATTCT
Organism: Apium graveolens; assembly: GCF_009905375.1. Classification (NCBI taxonomy): domain Eukaryota; kingdom Viridiplantae; phylum Streptophyta; class Magnoliopsida; order Apiales; family Apiaceae; genus Apium; species Apium graveolens. Next base: position 62,855,003 of record NC_133651.1, on the reverse strand, counting down.
CATGCTTTCATTGGAACCCATGGTGATGATGAGTTCGATTATGAACTAATCGTTATCGTGGGGTTTTAGCGGATTTATTTATGGATTTCTTTAGTTAAATTGTTTCGATACCTTAGTGTGTGGTGATTGATTGATATTCTAGTATTGGTTGTGCTTATTCGTCTTTTGTGCGTAGCTAACATATAAGATAGCGTGTTAATCTCTATTGAATCGAAAGTGAATATAGAGATTTAGAACTTGTCATGCTAGCATAGGTTCATGTATTTGTTATGCATGATTCGCAGGTAATTTTAACCATCTTACTTGCCCTATGTAATCACGATAGATAACTTGCGCATTAAACCGTTATGTTTTCAATTCTTATAGACATATAAGGAATGTTGGGAATATGTTGTGAACTTGATGATTACATTAACAAAACACCATAGTAGATTTAACTTAGTGATATTTTTAGCACCCGACGGATGATCAATTATAGTCCCGACGGATGATTCAATTTAGTCTCGACGGATGACTAATTGATATCCATTGGGTGAGTAGCTTATGTAACAATAAGTCATGTAGCACATTTCTGCAAACAACTTTGTATAGATTCTGTAGTAGCATATGAGTCATGTTGACTCTCATTAGATATGCATAATAGGTTGATAAATTGTAAATATAAGATGTCTTGTAATTCTGCATAAGTGAAATGAAGTCAAGTGTCAAATAGCTACCCGACGGATGATCAATAAAGCTACCCGACGGATGATCAATAAAGCTACCCGACGGATGATCAACAAGACAACCCGACGGATAACAAGCATGTATACGACGAATTATCAATTCAAACATCTGTTGACAGTGATAACACAGTCACATGCATTGGGTGTTTGCAAAAGGAATGTGGAAGCCCGTTTAACAGGAAATAAAGAACAAAGAAGCATTACCATTTCCATGCAAGTTAAGAAGATTTTCAAAGATGCTGGAATAGAGTAGTGAAGCAGCATGGAGTTTGACTTGATAGTTTTGTTTTATTATCCTGTCTTATTACCATGTAAACTTGGTGGTATATAAACCAAGTGTAGCTAGTAGAACAAATAACTAAGCAAACACTTTTAGAAGAGAAATAGAAAAAGCTGCAACTGTTAAGAATTTCTCTGTAGTTTGTTTGTTCACTTGTAAAGCAGCTCTGAGACAATTTGTTCTTCACAGAGTTCTTAATTCGATATATATATATATCTATATATCTATATATATATATCTGGTGGATACTTTCAAATCCACCAGAAAGTTTTAAAGACTTGTGTTTTTATTACTTCGTGTTCTTAATTTATTTAACTTGTAATTCTGCACCTTGCAAATCAAAACACTTATATATATATATAGTTCGAGTTAGAACATTTTATAGTTCAAGAAAACGTTTACTAGAATTACATTCAACCCCCCTTCTGTAATTCTTGCTGCATTGTTAGGGACTAACAATTGGTATCAGAGCAAGCTCTTGAAGCACAAAGAGTTTAAAGATCACAACAAACAGCAAGATGAACAAGAAGGATGTTGGAGTCAAGATTCCTTTTCTGGACAAAGATAATTAGCTTCATTGGAAGGTAAAGATGCATCTTCATTTACTTTCTCAAGATGAGGCCTATGTGGATTGCATAGAGAGAGGTCCTCATGTACCAATGAGAGCTGCAACTGGAAATAAGCCATCAGTTCCCAAGCTAAGGCATAAATGGTCAGATCCTGATATTGAACAAGTCAGGAAAGACAAGAAGGCCATGAATATTCTATTCAATGGAGTTGATGGTGACATGTTTGATAACATCATTAACTACAAGATAGCCAAGGAAGTTTGGGATACCATTCAAATAATCTGTGATAGCACTAAACAAGTTAAAGAAAACAAGATGCAGTTACTAATTCAGCAATATGAGCATTTCCATTGTGAAGAAGGTGAAACTCTTACTGATATCTTTAGTAGATTTCAAAATCTACTAAATGCTCTGAAGCTGCATGGAAGAGTCTACCAAACCAAAGATTCTAACCTCAAATTCCCGAGATCCCTTCTAAAAGAATGGAAACCAATGACAGTCTCCTTGAGAAATTCAAAAGAATACAAGGAGTTTACACTAAAGAGACTGTATAGCATTCTAAAGACTTATGAGTTTGAAATAGAGCAAGATGAAAGAATGGAGAAAGGGAGGAAGAAAGGAGGGTCCATTGCACTGGTTGATGAGTTAGAGAAAGAGAATGAAATGAAGATGGAAGCTGTTGAATCTACATCAAAGGTCTGCAAAAGCAAGGGAAAAGGGTTGGTAGCTGATAATGAAGATCCATTGAGTCTAGATGGCATGGATGATATTGCTGAACACTTAGCATTCTTATCCAGAAGGTTTGCCAAGCTCAAGTTCGAAAAGAACTTTGGAGCTGCTAAGCCAAATAGAAACATGGTGGATAAATCAAAATTCAAATGTTTCAAATGTGGCTTAGCTGGTCATTTTACAAATGAATGCGAAGAAGTTTGAGCCTGTGGATTATAAACAGAAGTATTTTGAGTTGCTCAAACAAAAGGAAAGGGCTTTTATTACACAAGAAGATGACTGGGCAGCAGATGGTCTGGATGAGGATGAAGATGTCATTAATGTCAATCTAGCCCTAATGGCCAAGTCTGATGAAATAGAGACAAGTTCTTCAAGTAATCAGGTAATCACCACTAACCTTGCACATTTATCTAAAGCTGAGTGTAATGATGCAATTAATGACATGTCCACATAATTATATCATTTGCGTGTTACACTCAAGTCCCTCACTAAGGAAAATGCTAACATCAAAGAAAACAATTTGTTTTTAAGTGAGAGGAATAATGTGCTAGAGACTCAGTTTATTGAATTTGAAAAATTGAGAATAGAATGTAAGATTGCTAAGGATGAATTAACTGAGTCCTTGAAGAAAGAATAGATTTTGAAGAAGCAGCTTGAACGAGAGCATGAGGTGATTAAGGCATGGAAATCATCTAGAGATGTTCATGCTCAAATCACCAAAGTTCAAGGAATTGAGTCCTTCTGTGATGCAGCCTGAAAAAAGAGTAAAGAGAAGTTGGAATCCAATTTGGTTGAAGGATTGCTAACAGATGTAGACTCAACGGATAATGAAAGTCATCCGTCGGATAATCAAAAAGATTATCCGTCGAGTGACATAAATCCTCATCCGTCGGCTGTAAGCAAACCTGTGAGTAAAGCCAAACTTGCCAAGTTAAATGAAAAATATGGATCAGTTTCTAAAAACTTTATTTCAGGAGAATCAAGTCAAGTGAAGAAGGAGAAGAAAGTGAATGTTGGTCATCTGTCCATCAAGCAATTGAATGACAAACTAGAAAAGATTGAGGTTAAAACAGAAGCTAAAAGGAAAAACAATAGAAATGGGAAAGTAGGAATTAACAAACATATCAACTACACACCTGATAAATATGCTCCTAGAAAAATATGTGTTAAGTGTGGTAGTGTTAATCATCTGTATGTTAATTGCAAAATTACCATGCCTACTTCAATGACTGTACCTCCTTTTTTTCCCAATATGAGTGATATGCCTTCTATGCCTATGAATGCTATGTATGCACAGAATATGAATGCACAATTTGCTTATATGCCATTTGCACTTAATCCTTAAGTTGTTCAAGACACATGACTGGAGATTCTAACCTGCTCACAGAGTTCAAGGAGAGAGCTGGCCTAAGTATTACTTTTGGAGATGACAGCAAGGGTTATACTGTGGGATATTGTAATAACCCCAATTTTTGAAATTTTTGAAACCCTTATGAATAGTGTTTTTGCTGATTATGCTGAATAAGAAAACTTTTCATGCCACACTTTGTTGAGGTTCTTTTATTGTCATTCTGAGATCTTATTAGTACTCTATATGGTATATAAGTGTATGTAAAGATCGTCAAAATCCAAATTCGAACACTTTGATTTTTCCCAAAAATCCACCAGATACCGAAAGAATTGAGTATAAGGTAACAGGATAAAAAGGATTTAAATTCAAGGAGTATAAGAGAGGATCATAAAAGGAATATAATTTATTGAGAAAGGTTAAGGAAACCCAAGTAATAAGATCCCGGGTATGATCCCTCAAACGATAAACGAGAATGAAAGTTAAGCGAACCGTATAACAGATCAGCGGTCATTAGCCAAGTAATTAGGAGCTAATCAAAGAGGTTAGTGATGATGATGTCATCACACCAACAAGAAGAGGACAAGTGTGGGAAGATGACATAGGAGGATGACATAAGCATGACCAAAAGGGAAGGAAGTGTTGGTTGATTATAAACCACACAAATTTTACCATGGTTAAAAGGTAAGTAAGCAAAACAAAAACAAAACAATCAAGCCAAGGCAAAACAAATCACAAAATACAAAGTGACTTCACCTTTCCATCAAGAAGCTCTCGGCTTCATCTCTTTTTCAAAGAAAGAAAAACTCAAATTCAAGTTCCAAGCCTTGTTAATTAGCGAGGTAATTATCTAAGATTCCTTGTACATATATATATAGATATCCTATAAGTCTAAGCTTCAAATTCCTTCACAATCTCTTCCTATAATTCATGGAAGAAGAGAGTGAATAGTGTTTTTCAAGAACTTAAAATTTTGATCTTGTGTTTTTGTTTAGATAAAGCTTTAGTAAGGAGTTTCCAAGGTTGTTTCAAGCTCATTAGTTACTCCTACTCATAAGGAAGTTATAATCTCTTAACCTAGCATAATTATTGAATGTTAAGAGCTTGTTATGAGTAGTATAGTTCATGAGAGACATGATTATTGTGTATTTAGAGATTGGTTGGTTTTGTGATGTTTTTGGAGTTGTAAATCTTGATTAGTAGTTAATGAACTTAAGTAAGCTCTTAGTTCATGATTGAGAAGTAGTATAAATTGGAAATCTTGAGATGTTGGGGCTGTTGTAGTAGTATATGGATGGATTTTGGTTGTAGTAATGATTGTGGATTGATTGTGGATTGATTTGGAGTAGTATAAAATTTGGTAATCGCGTAAACATAGCCGTCGTAATGCCCGATTTACTTTAGACTGTTTTTGTTCTTAACATCAGGACCCGTGAACTCACTGTTAGGTTTTGACCATTGCCATGATTAGATAGTTCATGTTACGAGCTTCGTTTTGATATGTTGTTCGCTTCAATCCGATGTACGGTTTAGGAGAAACGACCGTTTTAAGTAACGGCGTTTCGCGACCGAACCATTACCCCTCGCCTTACTTTGAAACCTTGGTTAAGGCCCTTAAATGACTAATTGGAGTATGAAACAATTAAGTAAAGTGGATTAGGCAGTTGGTAGAGTACTCGCGAAAGAATCGCCTTAAAATTTCTAATGGTTAATTTATTAAAAATGGTGGAGCCGAGGGTACTCGAATGACTTATGTGATTCGTTAAGCGTAGAAGTGACCATAAGCGAACGTTAGGGTTCAATTGGTTAAAGTCTAGTTTCTTAAGCGACCGGGGTTTAATTCCAACTTATGTTGTTGTTCATAGGTTATCGGACCCACTCTAAGCTTAAGTCTATCCGGGAACACTCAGACAAGTTTTCTACCCGTTATACTGTTGTTGTGATGTATATATGTATATGCATTATCTTGTGATAGATGCATGTTGGTTAATTAGCAAATCTTGCGATATATTGGAGCATGCTAATATGGTTTATATGCATGTCTGTTTCGAAATCTTGATATGTAATTGTTGATTCAATTGCTTATAATTGCATAATACCTATGCTAGAGATAAGCAGTAGTTGCGTATACCCTTAATATAGGGGACCTAAAGGCGAACATTTTCTAAAACCAGGAGTCGATGTTCCCGAGTATATTATATATATATAGAGAGAGATAAAGTTTTCAAAACTATTAATCGAATAAGGTTTATTCGATAACTTTACTCTATTTAATGAATATTATTTTGAATATTCATTCGAGGACTTATGACTCCGTTTATTCTATTTAATGAATATTATTTTGAATATTCATTCGAGGACTTATGACTCCGTTTATTCTATTTAATGAATATTATTTTGAATATTCATTCGAGGACTTATGACTCCGTTTATTCTATTTAATGAATATTATTTTGAATATTCATTCGAGGACTTATGACTCCGTTTATTCTATTTAATGAATATTATTTTGAATATTCATTCCAGGACTTATGACTCCGTTTATTCTATTTAATGAATATTATTTTGAATATTCATTCGAGGACTTATGACTCCGTTTATTCTATTTAATGAATATTATTTTGAATATTCATTCGAGGACTTATGACTCCACTTATTTATTAAATAAGATTCTTTATTTTATTAAAGAATAGTGTTTCAATAATCAAACTCATTCTCGATTATTCAAATAAAGATCGTACTTTCGTATAAGTATATCGTTGGTTATTTATTATTCATTTCAAGTATGAGTTTTAAAACTTCTACTTCAATTATTTTTATAAAGATCATCCTTATGGGAATATTATTTAAATAATAATATTCATATATTTTCTAATATATCGGGACTGATTTATTTCATTAAATCAGCATTACTCCAAACATTCTTAAAAATGTTTGCGAGTCTTCAAAATGATTTTAAAAGTTAGAGCGGATCCCAAAACTCATTTTTATATTTAAGATCTTCCTTTCAAAGGGGATTTAAATATTCGCTCAAAACCTGAGGGATCCGGCTCTGTGATGTATTTTATATTCGCAACGAGGTTGCTGTTTTGGTAAATGAATTGATTACTTACCCAACGTTCGGGAAGTAAGTCCATCTATTGAGTCGGCATAAGCAACATGGGCTCAATGGGCGTCCATGAAAATGTAAGTGGCTCAGTGGGAGTCCATCAAATGCGTAAGTGGCTGAGTGGCAGTCCAGCATAAGCTCCTATTGCGGCCAGGGTGATGACCAGTGGGGAATTCGTCCATCTACTAGTATAAAAGGTTACATATTGGTATCTTTTCCTGATCAGCAAGATATCAGGTTTATGCCAAGGTTTTCTCCTTTCCAAATTCATTGGATATTGCAACTCTGTTTATAATTTTCATAACAAAGGTTTTCAAGGAGTGTATGAAATGTATATATATATTCGATAACGCCCTCGTTCGTATGTTTGATTCTCAAGAACGAGATATTAATTCGACATTTTCTCTGTATTTACTGTATACGTACTGGTTGCAAATGAATAAACGAATAAAATGAAATAATAAATAGGCTATTTATATTTACGAAATATTGGTTCGTTCTGGATCATTTTGGATTGTTAAATTAGTTGCTTAGCCGCTAAGTAACTGCAATAACGATCTGATTTGATACATGTATTGGATAATTATCCAAACCGGGATTCTTATAAAACACTATATATGAAAATAACGTAATAATATTCCATCTTACGAAAATACAGGTTTTGTTGGTTCACCGAAATGATTATCGTATCGAAAATCTTGCGCCGGGCCGCGCACGGGTCAAACTGTAATCCGGATCGAAAAACTCAAAACACGGAAAATGTCCGGAATTACCAGATTAGGTTAGGAAGGAGTTTTTGGAAAAGTTTTGGGTTGTAAAAACCTAAACATAGTTGAAGTCGGACGATTTCCGGCTTTATAAAATAATTTTGTAATTATTCAGAAAATAATTAATAAATTCATAAATCAATATAAAATTATTTAACAGTCCAAAAATTACCAGAAAAATACCGTAATTATCTATATTTTATTCTGGTCATAATAAAATTAGCAAACTTATACTGTATCATATATAAGCATTCACATATTTACACCAATCATCAGATAATTCATTAAAAATCACATAATAAACATATATATAAATTATTTATTAATAAAAGTAATTACACGCGATATCCCAGATGTTACATCCTTCCCCCCTTAAAAGGATTCTGTCCTTAGAATCATACTAAGGATCAGATAATGGTATATTCAAGTATCTCACTTTCATTTCCTCAGGTTTATCGTTCAACCCTACAGCTTTTCATAAACTTTTACTCGCAGCATCAACTATTATTTAACAACCTCTCGTTGACATTATCTTCTATCTGTTGCTCATATAACTGAACTCGAATCTCCATTTTATATATAATGGAGCTAAATTACTTTTCCTGAGTATACACGTATAAATACCGTATGAATCTGCTACACGTGTGGCGATGAAGCCAACTTACTTACACTTATCCTGACTATTTTATTGTCTCAAAAGAGACCAGCATAATGCTTAATAATTAAATTTTTTTGTAATACTAGTAATTCGTGGCAAAGGTACATTGCCTGTTATTCTCTTTCACTTCCAATCACATTCGAAGCATTTTAATCGTTCTTTTAATCTTCTCGTCCATCTACAATTTATATACTGGAGCCATGGCGTATTCGATTTCTAACGTTCTCGAGATTATTCCAGAGTTAAGAATTTACGAGAAAATTTCGACTGAATATAACTGACGCGCAAACTTATCACCAAATCTTATTTTCCTTGGATCACAATCGAGTATATTCATCGAGCGAAGATCTCTTACCATTTTAAAGAAAGTACACTAACCTGGAGGCATCACTGGCATACTTTTAACCTATATTATCATTTATTTTTGGTTCTAAGGGGTTCTCATATGAGATTGACTGTAATGCGTTCCTTGACGTCTAATCACATATAACATTTATTCTTTCTTTATGCCATACCATCAGATAGTCTTCTTTGACATCTATGTCTCGTATCATACCTTCGGAGTAGCTTGAATTTCTTGAGTTATCGTTGTTCAACCAAATTCCTGTCTTTTTAGTTCCACTTTACTTAATATCCGTTCATCTAGAAGTAGTACATACCATTCTAGTTCGACATAATTTATCGTATTCTGAATATTTCTGTCAAATTTCAAATCACACAATATTGATTATCTACAATTAGTTTCTGGATCTAATGACGTACCACCATTTCTTTAAGCAGCAACCAACCCACTTATGGGATAAACTGTTTATTACTAAATGAGAATGATCAGGTTTAAATATCCTATCAATAATATTGCAATTAACGCTTTCCTCACTTTTGGTTTTCAGGTGACATCACCATGACATTTCTTGAAGAAATATATCCATCTAGTCTTTGATATCCCACCTTAACTCCTTGATACGTCTAACATTTGCTAATATATCCCACCATTTCTTTCTTCATATCTGGCCACCAATAATTTTCCTCTAAATCCCTATACATATTGGAACTTCATGGATGGACCGAATATCTTGAGTTGTGAGCTTCTTGTAAGGTTTCATCCTTCAATTCTGTCACTAGTGAAATCCCAAATTCTGAAATAAAATCTGGGAATGTCTTGATCATCTTTTTAAGTATATATATATATTTATTTATTTTTCTTCTAACTGTTAATATCTTAATCTATTATTTCCCCTTGACATTTCTTTACCTTCTCTAGCAATTCTGGCTGAAAAGTCATACCATATATCTTTACATTGTTAGGTTTGCAAACTCTGGCTTCCAATTTTAATTTTTGAAATTCCTTGTAGGATTCTTCCGACACTGTCAACACGTTCAGTCCTTCCATTCTGTTTAATGCATCTGTTACTACGTTTGCTTTTCCTGGGTGATAGTTAATCGTGCGGTCATAGTCCTTGCTCAACTCCAGCCATCTTCGCTGTCATTCATATTACCCATATCTTACCTGTATCCTGGCATCTTATATAGTTTCTTTATCATCCTTTTGATTCCACTTCCTTTTCCATTTCCGTTCTTCATTCTCATAGCTTATTCAAAACCGAACTCTTGACATTAATACTCATTTTGTTTTCATATCAAATTAGATATTAATATGAACTTTAATGCTCACAACATCCCATTTTGAAGTAAACATCAATCATCTGTATTAATAACACTTTCGATATTTAACAACAACCTAAGTATCAACATCAATCGGAAACTGAATGTAACCTATACCTCACACTATATCCAAAACAGAAATACTTGACAGATCAGTTATTGTATGATTATAATAACAATTTAGAAACAAGACGTCCTTTGATAAAACTTTACTGTAGATGATGAAATCTCCTTAATTGTCTAATGAAATCCATATTGGTGTAGTTATTAATCTCTACTTTATTCCATCTCCTTTCTTCCTTTCTTCTCATTGTTTCATCTTAAATCTTTAGCTCTTGAAAATATTCTTCTCATTTGTCCATGCAAATGACTTTTTATTTTTCTTGTCCATTATGAAGGGCATACTCATCCAAGAAAAAACTCTCACATTTGCAGCAATTTCTGAATTCTATTAGCGTCCTTACTTCTCCCCAATTTCTCATTGTTTTGATTTCAGATTTGAAAGTCACATCAAAATTTGACTTAATCTAATTAGAATTGATCTCCATGTAACTGACCATTAATTGGTACAAATATCCAATTAACTTACTTAATTGATCAATTGCACCAAGTGATGACTAGCTAAATGAAATGAAAGACCAATTATATACAGTCGAATTGGATGTAACAACCTCTTTCGAGAATCGAGATCACAATTATTTGGAGTATCACAAGAATATCAAGAACATACGAAAGTTTACATTCTATCTTTAAAAGCAGGGTAATCTCTGAGAATTCGGGCAGCATCTCCTTTATATTATTGATCACCAGTCGGACTCAAGCCGACACCAACAATCAATCAAATAACCAACAATCAACCCTCAAATATACCGGTCCACTTTCATTTTCTAAACTCACAATTTCACTATCTCATATAATATTAATCAGTACGAACAATTCTTATTATACCATACCTTTTTCTCATATTTTCTGATTATAACAGAATATCACTACTGAGTATAATTACAAATTATTCTAAAATTCTTCTATTTCATATTTCAATTCAAGTTCTCTACTTAACAATTCATCCATCCTTGGAAATATACACTTGTTCTTATTAATTAACTTGTTCAACCTCTGATGACCAACACCTGGTCTCAACCAGCACTCTTAAAATCTTTCGAATGAGTTCATTTGGTTTTAAAACTTCACATTTTAAAAATTACTGTAGTCAAACCACCATATCTTCATCTCCCCTTATGTCTTTCCATATTGAACCTTCTTTGCCGACCCTGCTACAAGCGTAAATTTTATCACAACGCACTTTCTTGGGTGGAAAAGCCCAACCATCCCTTGATGAACACACTTAAAGTTTATTCGTATCTAGCATTTCTTCGATCTTGAATCTTCATGATAAATATCTCCCACGTGATTGAGGTATGCTTCATTTTTGCAACATTCTATTCGATTATCTGGTTATTATTAAGAATTTCTTCATTCACCTTCATTATCCAATCGATCATTTGCCTCATCTAATACATGCAGCTTTACTTTCTTGTCCTTCTAGTTAATTTATCTCATTCAGTTTGCTAATTACTCCGATTCACGCTAAAATCTCAGACTCGAAGCGTATCATGTGTACAGATTTTTGTCTTTGATTTGATGCTCTCGCAACTATCCCGTTATCGGCATAATAGTTCTTCTCTGCACATAAATGTCCACCATCCCTCAGCTTGCAATTTCCCAAATAACTCCCTCTACCGTACAGGTTCATTTTACTTTTCTTTTGAAACATTCAAAGGATAGACCTTACACAAGAATGAGTTTGTGTATATGATTCTGATTGGAAACTTTCTGTAAGGAATAAGAGTACAAGGAAACAATCGGAGAAATTCACGAATATTAGGATTTTAGAAGAAAAAATGAATAATGATTTAAATAGGAGTGAGACAACCATATTAGTACTCAAAATGGTCAGTCTTTCATACCATATGTCACACAATATATGATTAGGTGGCGTCCCACCAGACTCTTTGTCATTTTCGGCAAATCGTCACACCATAACACTGTTTGTCCCGATTAGGAAACAATATTTTGAAGAAGGAATGATTTGGAAGGGATTCAACAATCACCTTATAAAGATGATCATGAAAGAAGTTCATACTCTACTCGAGGTTTATAAGAATGATAAGAAAGATTGATGTCATTGGTCGCCATCTGCATTTTATCTTTTTACAGCTTCAACGCTTTTCCGATCAATATATCCCATACCGAGTTTTATATCAACTTTAGAAAGTTCTCAAAAATGCTTTGTTGAATCAATTATTAAAATAATTTCCCACTTACTAGGTCTCGTATCTTTAGCGTCACTTTTCCACATTCATATACGATTTTATTTGCAATCTTACGAGATTTATGCTCATAACTTCAAATTTTGCTTATGATGTTAATCGTTCAACTTGTCGCCTCTTTTGCTAATAACGTTCTTCCTTTAGAAGGTCTAGAGATTTCCTTAATCTTCTTTGCTCGTACTCAGCTTCTCGTGAATCGACATATTCCTCGTGCTCTAATCGCCTCAGCAGTTTCTCTGTAGTAGCGGGTCCACTTGTCCTTCTAAACGAACCATACAAATTTCTAAAACAAGTATTCGTCTGGATAACCTGAATCGAACAAGAAACTCAAGTAGTACTTGGACAACCAAGTTTTTTAAAAAAACAACTTATTTGGTTCCAAGGAATTTTAGAAAAATTCTGTGAAGAAAATCTCTTTGGAAAACTGGTTTAAAATTTTGAAAATCTTACACATGGTCGTCATTACTATATGAGTTGGTTGTCGTCTTTCTCAACTATCAGAAAGAGTCTAATTAGGAAAATAATCAGATAAGAGCCCATTCCTTTCCATATACCTTCTACCCCTTATTGGGTCCATTTTGCCTTCATTGGTCAACAAACTCCAGTTACCATTGCATACTATCTTATTCATAGCTTCACTTCTATTCTTCCATACTATTAACATTCCCATCTTCATCTCTTACGGTTACTAAGTATAACAGATATATCTAGTAATCAACATATTTATTTTATAACACAAGGTCGATTAATATCACATTACTTTTATACGTATCAGGATTTATCATAACATCATCATTAATTCCAAGAAAACTCTCAATATCCAATCTTTTTAAATTTCTTTAAAATCCATCCAGCTCACTCTACAAGATAATCTTGGGTGGCATACTTACTAATAACTCCATATAACCTGGTAGCAGCTATATTCCGAATCACACATATCCTCACTCTAGGTTCTTCTAACATTTCTTAATGCCTCGTGTACTCACCATATGTTATAGCTTTCGAATCCATCTTTCTGGGAGTCGTTACTCCATAAGAGGAATTATGAACGAATGTTATAGAACAGAATGTAGAGTAGACAGAAAAGATACGCACACAACTGATTATCCAGTAGAACTAGAATCAGAATATGGGGAGAATTTTTGAATAGATAGCCTCAAATCAGGGGATGAGATAATAATATGAAAAGGTGCAACCGTCACAACAAGAGGTGACATGGAGAATACCAGTGGACGAGCAAGGCGTGAATCAGATGATAGTCTTCCGAATGAAGGCTCCGAATGATCAGACGATCCGTAAATAAAAGAATCTTCCATCACCGCCATTAGAAAATCACGTTGCTAGATAAGGATGTCGAATTGCATCACGAATCCCACTAAAACCTACTATTTGATCGCACTAAATCTCTCGACATTCTATCTTTCTATTTCCTAATCCTAATTCTAACCCTCTATACATTCCCGACAATCTAGGCTTGTTTCAGTGAACTATAACCTATAGCTCTGATACCAACCTGTGGCGCCCTCCAAACCCGGGTCAGAAGTTTGGGGCTCACAACACACACCACAATAATTAAACCTCTATATAAAGTATTATATGCATTGACCCTTCTGTACATAACCACGGATCGCAACAGGTTAAAGTATGAAAACAAGACACAACCTTAACTTTTACTACATCGTACCAAAACCCAACTAGTTCAACTTACAATTGTTAATGATATCGTACTTACAATCTTGCACCACTCATCTATAATATAAAGCTCCTGCTAGCTCAATCCAACTTAAACGGAAATCCTAGCTCGCACACGGGACAGGGAATCCTTGTTACCAACACTTTCTTCTTCAACTATTGAAAACATAAATTTTTTTGCAAGAGTGAGCTTACTAGCTCAGCAAGTAATAATAGCAGCAATTGAGATTAAACAATTACCAATTGAAATGATTCAGAAGAATCAAGTTTCTGAATAAGCAATGATTAGAATTAGATATTCACTTTTCATTTTAAAAACCAATGTTAGGCTACTGATCAGTCACGCACTAACTCCGAGCAAGGCTCCCAGCTTTGCTCTATATACTAGATCCAAGGCACGCATTGGCCTATTATGACCACGAATCTAGTCTGATCATGAATCTGGTCCACATTTATAAAACAATCCAATTCTAAAACCATTCAATATAATAACCAATGTGAATCAATAAGCTGAAACATAAACAACATTTATCTTGAAGCATAGGGTGATTCATAACACCATGAAGGTATAACAAGAGATTCAAAAAGTTTGGCTTTCAATCAAGAAAAGAATCAGAAATCAGAAGACCAAGGGTTCAAGGGTTCCAAGGATTGGTCTTCTGTTAAACAAGGGATAAGGATTGGTATATCCAGCAATTCAATATCAAAAATCAGTATGTGGTAGGTATGTATTTGTGGAGTAGTATCGTATATGTTTGGATAGTATCTGAGAATTCAACAATCAATGGTTTATGAAGAACAAGGCTTAAGGCTCAAGATCAAGAAGAATCAGGTTTCAAGGTTAAATAGTTTAAAGCACTTGCAATATAAAACATGAATTATTTTGAATAATAGCGACATGTTATGAAAACAGTTTGAAAATATTTGCAATATATCTTAAAGAAAAGTTCAGAAGTACTTGCCTTATCACCGACGATTTCCACTTTACTTGTACTCATCTAACAGTTTTATTCATCAACCACTTTTCTTTTCTTTTTATGCCTTGCTTCTATTTATCATTCACTTTCCTGTTAGTGTTTGTGCCCTAGAGACAACACTATTATGTTTATATTATGAAACATTTGGATTATTAATTCTGATTATATGGATTATTCTTTAGTAATTTATTATATCTTTATTTTCTCTGATAAGATGTTAGATTAATAAATGTCCTTGGAATATGATATGTAATTTTATATCTCTAAGTACGTGACTTAGAAATGAGATTATGAGAATAGTATCTATATTCCTAAGAATCCCTAGTCGAGTATTATTATTAAGGGACAATAATAATGCATTAAGACTAGTGTGAATGTTGACTGATGATCACATCTCATTGATCATAGGTATAGTCATACTAAAGTCAAAACACAGGCACATGTATTATATACATGGTGCTGGAAGACCCAATGTGAGGTTCTACATGTCTGTTGTGTCATAAGTAATTCTCACAGTGATAATGATGTATTGGTCCTTAGACTTGAAATCATTATATTTTTATATGAGAATTAATATACTTTGGTTGCATTAAAAGTTACCTTTGACCGGGTTATGATAAAAGTGTATATTGGGTATATTATGAATCATATGAGAAATATGAATGATCTAGAAAGGATTTAACCCTCCTATTTTAGGAGTGATATTATTGGCCTCTTGTTTGAGTTAGACTATGAAATGCATGGCTATGCTCAAATGTTGATTTGATGTTATAGTCTACTCATTAATCAAGGAAACCTGGATTAAATTATGAAGAGGATGACACATAACATGCCTCGAGTTTAATCTATAATATATGGTTAAAAGGATTATAGTACATTGTACATTATACACAAAAGGTTTAATCCATCACCGATTTAATTATTATTACTTGGGTAACAATGATGTATAACTAGATGTCGCTCATTGTTTATGATTTTAAATTAGATTTAAAATTGTTGCCAACATAATAATAACCTAAATGGTCGCACAAAGAATGATTGGAGGATTATTTAATTTAAATTCGGATTTAAATTAAATGTAAGTAATTCGAATTATTTGTTATTAATTAAGTATGACTTAATTAATTAAATAAATAGGAAATTCGAATTTAATATTAAATCTGATATTAAGTTATTGGATGATTAAGTGAGACTTAATAATACAATAATTAGAATTTCGAATTTAATAATCATAATAATAACTCTAAAATTAAGTTTAGGGTTGGAGGCCCAATAGCTCTTGCCTATATAATATCTTTTTCTAATAGAATTAGTGTTACACATTTTATTTGATAAAACATAAACCCTAGCTGCTTGAAGAGAGATAGAGAGAGCAAGAAGGCGGCCTCAAGAACGTGCTAGTACACACCTGTGGCGCTATCCAAACCCGGGTCAGAAGTTTGGGGTCCGCAACACAAACACAATATGTCAACCTGTATATAAAATATTAATTGCAATGACCCTGCTCTATATAACCATGGATCGAAACATGTTAAAGTATGAAAACAAGCCACAACCTTAACTTTTATTACAACGTACCAAATCCCAACTAATTTAACTTACAACTGATGATAAAAATTATTCTTACAATTTTACTATCTGACTACCGTAATGAGCTTCTGCTAGCTCGATCCAACTCAATCTGGAATCCTAGCTCGTACATTGAACTGGGAACCCTCGCTATCAACCGTATCCTTCTTAACTGTAGAATACATAAAAAAATATTCGCAAGAGTGAGCTAACTAGCTCAACAAGTCATAATAACAATAATTGAGGTTAATCAATGCTCAAACGTTCAGAGGAATTCAAGTTTATTGCTAAATAATCATTAGAATTGGATATTCATTTTAAGTTTTTAAAACCAAGGTTAGGCTGCTGATCAGTCACGCACTAACCCCGAGCAAAGCACACAACACTGCTCTAATTACTGGATCTAAGGCACACATTGGCCTAACTTGACCATTGATATGGTCTGACCACGAATCTGGTCCTCATATAAAAACTATCCAATTCTAAAGCAGTTCAACATGGTAAACAATATAATCAGATAAAACAAGATCATAATCAATGATGATTAAACACTTTGAACAAAACGTAAGGAACTCATGGATATCACAAGGGTATATCAGGGTATGTATAAGAAACGGTTTTCAGTCCGTAAGGGATCAGGTATTAGACAAATATTGATTTTTCAAGGTATAGTTCTTTGATGTTATAAAGAATGATTGGGGTATAAAAGTTTCTGTGTTTTCAAACAATTTTCTTCCAGTGTTTGGTGTTTTGTAGTTAAACATTTGGGGACTAGTATCATATCTGTGTGGTTTAGTATCTGAGGTATCCATACGATTTAGTCCTTGGGTTTCCGAAATAGTGTATCAACAAAGGACGGTTTGCAAAGAATAAGGCTTACGGCTCAAGATCAAGAAAGAATCAGGGTTCAAGGGTAAATAGTTTAAAGCACATGCATTATAAAATAGGAGTTATGTTTAATAATAGCAACATGTTATGAAACAGTTCGAAAAAATTGGTAATATATCTTGAAGAAAAGTTTAGAAATACTTGCCTTACAAGGCTTTACAACTATAACTGATCAACTCTGAGCCGACTCTGCTGCTCAGGCCTTAACGTCCAACCACTAGACCGCATTAGATTCAACTTCGACACTCAGGTTTTTCTGTTGAAACTCTACTGAGCTCATTGACTGACTACGAGGTCATCTTTAGTCCAACATCCACTTTCGATTTCCCGACTAGAACCTACAGGGTCGAAATATTCTATGTTAGATACCCAGTTATGCTTAACATATCCTCGCTAACAACCTATCCATTCGATATCAAATCCTGACTCTTACTTTTATGTACTATTATAATACATACAATAATCAGGGTTCACATACTTAAAACTCGACTCGATGTTCATTTATGGAAAATGCATATACTCTTCGTTTCAAGAAACAAGTTGTCAGTTATATTTACAAAGTACTTATTTATTATTATATAACTATTTACATTCAACTAGTAGTTCCGATATATTACAGAATACGCTCCCGGAAATCGGGCAGCGTCTCCTTTGTTTATTGGACTACCCGTCGAATACGAACGACGTCAATTCAACAACCACCACACGCAAAAAGCAATTCAATTAAAATTCCCAACCACCGATTCAATCAACCATATCAATCTAAATCCATAAATGTCTGAATTCCAACCCAATTACTAATTATTATTCGTATTTTATTTTATAATATTAGGACTCAGATAACGATCATCACCGTCCACCGTCCGCTCGTCGAAATTCATCGCGGACGGCGGCAAAATTCGGAGGTGCCCGATTATTTCGGGTTTCCGTTACGAATTCTACCGATTAAAATATAATCCTGCAAAATAAAATATTTATTATTTTCACAAAAATAATCAAGAATAATTCGGTGAAAGAAAAAAAAAGAAATCAATCAGGAGTCAAACAAGGCCTAATCGGCCGAGCACAATTTCAACAGCCGGAGTTAACCGTAAAACAAGCAGGCAACACAGACAATCATACACGCACTACAAGCGCGTGCAATCCCAGGCAACAAACGAGGCGGCACCAGAGTATGGCGGCGCCGGAAAAAGATAAACAGGCGGCGACAACGTAACAGCCACCACCAAACTGAATCCCACCCACGTATATACATATAAATAAACATATATATACCAGAAACCACCAAGGGTAACCGGTGGCATCCTACCGGGAAAATGCAGGGGCAACAGTCGCGAACTCCGGGAACAGGGAAGGAAACGGAGCAATGTGCGAATAATAGCGAGAAAGAAAGACACCAAAAAGGAGATTGAATAACTGTGTTGTATGTATTAAATATATTTTATTATCCAATCTGCTACTCACACGTGACTGGGGGTTTAGCAGAATTTTTACACGTATCCAAAATGATTGACACGTGTCCCTAATACCGACTACAAGCCCAAACCCGTTCCGAAATTCACAATTTAACGAATAGAATTGCGTATAAAACAGATTAGGAAAATCATAAAAATAGTTTTAAAATATTATAAATATCTCGAAGTAAATAAAAACTTAATTTTCATAATTTAAAAACAATTTCTGGAACACAATTTATACCCGTTTTTAACGAATAAACAAAACAACGCGCGAGTGAAATTAATCTCAAAAATCCCCAAAATAATTTTAAAATTCCCGGAATATTCCAAACCTAAATAAATATGAGTTTCATAATTTTTGAAAAATTCTAGAATTGAATTCGGATTTTACAAGTAAAAGCAATCAGAAAATCATGTAGGGCTAAATAAATGATGAAATATTGATTGCTAAATTTTATAAAATCTCATAAATAATTAATGTAATTATAAAATCAAAAAATAATTTTAGAGACATTCCAAATATTTATGCAAATAAATTTGCATTAAATCTACTTTTGAAAATGAAAACAATTCAATACGATTCCATAATTAACCACGCGGACAACCCGGTACACTATAAATCACACATCAATAATCAAACAACACATAGCGGTCAAAACCAATACACATATTTTATTTATTTAATAATTTCCATAATTGCATATTTAAATAATTCAAAAATTCGCGAGTCGTTATAACACCCATCCTCCGGGCGATCATTCGTGTGGATACCTTCAAGGCGTAGATCGTTCCAGCGACGGGCTACATGGTGATCATTCAAGACCTCCATCTTTCCATTAACGTAAAGCTTCTTAAGGTAAACATACTGAACTACGAATTAAATATTATTTTTCGCATGGATTCTGCGGAGGGTTTCGTTATTTTAAGATTTAAATTTACGTTTTCGTTACGTTTATGTGCTAAAAATTCTTCAATGGAATTATAACTACTTGCAAAAAGTTTTTAATTTGTTTATGTGTTTAGCCGTTTTCGATATATGAGCATGTACGTGATTCGCCATGATTTGATGTTGATATAATATGCTTGTATATGTATGGTTTTGAATATATGATATTCATGTGAGTTGTATTATCATAAGATGATTATGTAATCTGTATATATACTGATATATACATGATTTATGTTTGTTCTAATTATGAGAATTATATTAGATACTGATACTGAATTAGCTGCTGCAGATTTCAGCCTGATGTCCGATTTACGCAAACGAATACCCTATTCGATAGGTAAACGAGCGTCTGAACAAAATGATAGCTAAATCTTTCAACGACTCGTCTGTAAGGCGTTTGATGTCGTTTACTGCCCGTAAACAGTGATTCTTGTTTTTCTGATTTGATTCTGATTTTTCTGATTTTTGTCATATTTTTTTATGATTAGATCATGGATAATATGATATGTTAAGATCAGATTATGTATTTTAACATGCTTTTATGTGTTGTATGAGCATGATGGGTGGTTATGGCCTTTAGACCTTAGTTTAATGGTTTTGGTTTTGGTTTTAAATACGACTTGCATGTCGTCAATCTTTGTAATCATAAATCTCGAATGTAACTCAAGTTATTCTTGTAAGTTCATTAGATTAGTTTTACTTTCAATCATGTAATGTAATTGAAGACTCAAGAAGGCTATCCAATGGAGGTGATACAAAGAAGAAGACGAAATATACAAGGAGTCTAAACAAAGAAGAAGACGAGGCATACAAGAAGTCTAAATAAAGAAGAAGACTTATGTAATAAGTAATTGTATTTATTTCCATCACCATATTAGATTGACCTTGATCTTTATCATGAGCTTGATAAAGATCACATAGGATGGGGCCATAACCAAACACATTTACTTTATTGCACTTTACATATTGATGTATGAATGTATGTATAGAATAGTTAATGATGCATGCTTTAATTAGATTAATCATGCATGAATGTATGTATTAGATACGTCACCCATGCCATGCCTAAACAAGATAAAATCTGTAAGACTCAAGATTTTAAAATTTACAAACGATTATGAGATTCTCGGGTTTATGAAACACGGAATAAAATACTAATCTTCTTTATTTCCGATATGGGATGATTTTATCAACAACGGGTTCATAAAACTTGTAAGGCTGTGGGTTTTAAGCGAGACTGATGTGACTCCTCCACTACCTGGAAATCAAACCATTGACGAGTATTGATTTGAAGTATTTTATTCAAGGAAAAATTGGGAATCTCTTTATGATGGGATCATGATCATTATAATACTAACAAAACCATAATATAGTTGATATAGTTGATATAGTTAATATAGTTGATAAATGTTGTCTACCTTATTGAATCATATTTTAGGAGTAAAGCCAAAGCTGAACTAAAATGTTATGAAAATTTGGCTATTGGCTCACTAGAAAGTATATAGAAGATACTCTTTCCGAATTAATAGTTAGGGCTATTAATTTGATAAAATAGTGGGAGATATATATTTTGAATATATATGAATAATCACTTGAACATAATTTAATAATAATCTGTAAACTAATTTATATTATGCATTTTAAACATTGTAGATATCAAATGGCAATCAATTCAAACAACTTCTTTGTGCGATCAGTCCTTGAGAAGGACAAGCTGACAGGAACAAACTTTCTTGACTGGCAGAGGAACTTGAGGATTGTCCTCAAACAAGAGTGTAAGCTCTATGTCATAGATATCCCTCGCCTTGCACCTCTCACTGAAGGAGCATCTCGTGCTCAACATAATGTTTATCAGAAACATATCGATGATGACACGGATGTTCAATGTCTCATGTTAGCGACCATGAGTATTGAACATCATAAACAACATGAGAATATAGATTCTTATGATATGATTGAGAACCTTAAACGTATGTTTGAAGGACAGGCTCGTTAGGAGAGGTTTGATACTTTCAAATCATTGCATGCATGTAAGCAGGGAGAACGTGATCTGGTTGGACCGCGTGTTCTAAGGATGATTGGGTATATTGAGTATCTTGCCAAGTTGGGTGCCCCGATTGCTGTGGAGCACCAGATTGACCAAATTTTGCAATCTTTAAACAACAGTTATTCTCAATTTGTGATGAATTACAATATGAATGAGATAGATAAGAACCCCACCGAACTGTTGGCTATGTTGAAAACTGCTGAGACCAACATTCAGAAGACATCACCTGCTCCCATGTTGATGGTGAATAAGGGGAAGGCCAAAGGAAAGGGTAAATGGAAAGGCAAGAGGAAGATGGGATCTAAATCGAATGCCAATCCGAAACTTGATCCGACTAAGGCTTTGAAGCCTAAAGGTGGTGTTCCAAAGGTTGGTGATTGTCACTATTGCAAGAAACCAGGTCATTGGAAGAGGAACTGTCATGCTTATTTGGAGGATCTGAAGAAGAAGAAGGCTATTGTTACTGCTTCTGATTGAGGTATTTATGTTATTGACGTCAATGTGTCTACTTCTGCATCTTGGGTATTAGATACTGGATGTGGTTCTCATATTTATATAAATGTGCAGGAACTGCAGGGAAGTAGGACATTGGCGAAGGGAGAAGTCGACATACGAGTTGGAAATGGAGCAAAGGTTGCTGCTTTAGCTGTAGGGACTTATCGTTTATCGTCGCCCACTGGGCTTGTTTTAGAACTAGATAACTGTTTTTACGTGTCTGCGATTTGCAGAAACATTATTTCAGTTTCTTGTTGGGACAAAAAAGGTTTTTCGTTTTTAATTCAGAACAATAGTTGTTCCTTTTCATTCAATAATGTTACCTATGGGATTGCACGCTTTTTTAATGGTTTATATGTTCTTGATATAGATACTCCTGTCTATAACATAAATAATGATAATAAACGTATTAAGATGAAAGACTCAAATGAAACATACCTTTGGCATTGTCGTTTAGGTCACATAAATGAGAAATGCATTTCCAAACTACATAAAGATGGTTACTTCGATAAATTTAATTTTGAATCATACGAAGAATGCAAATCTTGTCTCATTGGCAAAATGGCTAA
Organism: Apium graveolens; assembly: GCF_009905375.1. Taxonomy (NCBI): domain Eukaryota; kingdom Viridiplantae; phylum Streptophyta; class Magnoliopsida; order Apiales; family Apiaceae; genus Apium; species Apium graveolens. The sequence goes on along the minus strand of NC_133651.1, from coordinate 62,832,183 downwards.
AGCTCCTTTTACCGGACAAGGTGAAAGGGCCACCGAACGATTAGGACTTATACATAGTGATGTATGTGGTCCAATGCGTACGATGGCAAGAGGTGGCTTTTACTACATTACTTTTACTGATGATTTCAGTAGATATGGATATGTGTATCTTTTAAAAAACAAATTCGATTCTTTTGAAAAGTTCAAAGAATACAAGGCTGAAGTGGAAAAGCAAACAGGGGAAAGTATAAAAGTTCTACGATCAGATCGTGGAGGAGAATACTTAAGCCTCGAATTCAAAGGTTTCTTGAAGGAGTGTGGTATCGTATCATAACTTACTCCTCCTGGAACGCCTCAATGGAATGTAGTTTCTGAGAGGAGAAATCATACCTTGTTGGACATGGTGTGATCGATGATGAGTCTAGCAGATCTTCCAATAAGTTTCTGGGGTTATGCTCTAGAAACGGCTGCATATACACTAAACCGAGTTCCAACTAAATCGGTTCAAAAGACTACATATGAGATATGGACTGAGAAACGTCACAACATGTATTTTATGAAAGTATGGGGATGCGAAGCGTTTGTGAAACGCTTGGTGTCTGACAAGCTGGGACCAAAATCGGATAAATGTTATTTTACGGGGATATCCTGAAGAAACTAAAGGGTATAGTTTCTATAATCCTACCGAAAACAAAGTGTTTGTTGCTCGAACCGCTGTATTTCTTGAAAGAGAGTTACTCCCAAAGAAAATTAGTGGGAGGACTATAGATCTCGATAAAGATCGAGTTATACAAAATAATATTAAACCAGAGTTGGAAAATGGGAAGCAAGTACATCAAGATGTTCCTGCTCCGGAAACACAGGTTGTTCGTAGATCTACTAGGGCTCGTCATGAGCCAAAGAGATATTATGTATGGATTTTTCTTGACTCAAGATGATGATGTAATGCTCATAGATAATGATGAGACTCTTACCTACCAAGATGCTATGAACAGTCCAGACTCCGAGAGATGGCTAGAGGCCATGAAATCCAAAATGGAATCCATGTATCAAAACAAAGTATGGACTTTAGTTGATCCACCTGAAGAGGTAAAACGTATAGGGTGCAAGTGGGTTTTCAAGAAAAAAACTGACATGGATGGTAAAGTACAGATCTATAAAGCGCAACTGGTGGCAAAAGGTTTCAAACAAGTTCATGGTATAGACTATGATGAGACCTTTTCACCAGTTGCTATGGTCAAGTCCATCAGGATTTTGCTAGCAATAGTTGCTTACTACGACTATGAGATTTGGCAAATGGATGTAAAAACCGCTTTCTTAAATGGGAGCCTTGAAGAGGATGTATACATGATACAACCTGAGGGTTTTGTTGATCCCAAGTTTGCTAAGATGGTCTGTAAGTTTCTTCAATCCATTTATGGATTGAAGCAAGCCTCAAGGAGATGAAATCATCGTTTTGATGAAACAGTCAAAGAATTTGGCTTTATTTTAAAATGAAGATGAACCATATGTTTACAAGAAGGTTAGTGGGAGCCACATGGCATTCCTGGTACTATATGTAGATGACATATTACTAATAGGGAATGACATACCTTCTGTTAGATATATTTGATAATGTCATGGCTAATATGTTTTATGTTTAGCTTTCGGATCTTACTGAACAGGATAAATCAGTACTTAACTGTTGATCAGTACTTATACTGGAAGTCAGGACTTAAGGATATCAGTACGTATGTTATCAGGAGATAATCATCAGAAGTTAGATATCAGAACTTAAGTGCTGAAGGACAATCAGATAAGGACAGTAGCTGATTAAAAGAAAGAAGATCAAGATAAACATAAGAAGAGATATGCATGAAGAAGGAATTCCGTGAAGAATGGAATACTTGGAAGAAAAGATATCTGATTGATATATTTTAGAAAGCAGAATTATATTCCATATCAATTAGCGATTATCTTGTAACTGTGTAGTATATAAACACAGACATAGGGTTTACACTATAAGTGTTATCATTATTAGAAAAGATTATTCATTGTAACCCTAGCAGCTCTCCTGATATTTGTTCATCACTGAGAGGTAACAGTTCCATACTGTAATAGAGTTTATTGTTTCAATAAAGTTTGTTTTCTGTTACTTAAGTTCTTAAAGTTCGATTTGAGTGTACTATACACTGTATTCACCCCCTCTACAGTGTGTGTGTGACCTAACAATTGGTATCAGAGCTACTCTGTTAACACACATACAGTTAAAGATCCAAACACAATCATGTCGGATACAGAAACTCCAACTAAGCCTACCAAAACTGAGGAACCACCAAAGATACAAATTCAGAGTCGGTATGAGACCATCAGAGTCCCCATACTGAGACCATCTGAATATCCCATATGGAAGGTAAGGATGACCATGTTCCTGGAAGCAACAGATCCAGAATACCTTGATAGAATCAAGGAAGGTCCTCACAAACCAACCAAACTCGCTGTTGCAGTTGCAGGTGAAGCAGCACAGACCGTACCAAAAGAGAAGAGTGATTATACTGCTGAAGACATAGCATCAATTGCTAAGGATGCTAAGGTACGACACTTACTGAATAGTGCCATTGATAATGTAATGTCAAACAGGGTAATCAACTGCAAGACTGCTAAGGAGATATGGGATGCTCTGGAAACAAGGTGTCAGGGAACTGACACAATTAAGAAGAACAGGAAGACAATACTCACTCAAGAGTATGAACACTTTGACTCAAAGGCTAATGAGTCATTGAATGATTTATATGATAGATTTGTCAAACTTTTGAATGATTTGTCATTGGTTGATAAAGAGTATGATCTTGAAGATTCAAACCTTAAGTTCCTGTTAGCTCTTCCTGAATGCTGGGATTTGAAGGCAACGACAATAAGAGACAACTACAATCTTGATGAAATAACTCTTGACGAAATCTATGGAATGCTCAAGACTCATGAGCTGGAGATGGAACAAAGAAGCAAGAGGAAAGGAGGAAAGTCAAGGACAGTTGCTCTTAAGGCTGAAGAAGAATTCCCCAAAGCAGCTTCCTCAAAGAAAGACAAGGGTAAAGCTCTTTTCATAAAGTCTGATACTGAGTCATCAAGTTCTGAGAGTAATGATGACTCAGATTCTGAAAGCTTGCCTGAGACTGATGCTGATGAGGAGATGATGAAGCTGTGTGCTCTTATGGTGAAAGGAATCACAAAGATTGCATAAAGGAAGTTCAGGAAGGGAAAGAAGTTTTCCAGGAAAGGCATAAGTTCTGATAAGAAGAATTTCAGAAGATCTGAAGGCAGAGGAGGAAAGTCTGACAGAGGAGATTACACCAATGTTAAATGCTATAACTGTGGTGAGAAAGGCCACATATCTCCTGACTGCAAGAAGGTAAAGGGTGATAAAGGCAAGGCTCTTGTCACAAAGCAGAAAAGCTGGACAGACACCTCAGACTCTGAAAGTGAGGAGAACTATGCATTGATGGCAAAAGCTGATAAAGAAAGTGCTGAGAGCAGTTCTGAAGCTGCTGAAATAAAGGTACCTCAGACTACTTATGCTTTTCATACTGATGATATTAATGAGTTGAGAAGATATCTTAAAACCATGTTTGTTAGCTATAGAGATCAAACTTTAACATGTGAAAGATTAACTTCTGAAAATCTTGCATTTAAGAAAAGAAATGATTTCTTAGAAAAAGAGTTAGTCATGTTCCATCAAACTCAGAAGGATAGAGATGATGCTTTTTATGTTAGGAATGAAGTGTTAAAATTAAATGAATCTCTAAAAACTGAGTTAGAAAAGGAAAGAGAGATTATCAGGACTTGGACTAACTCTGGCAAAACAACTCAAAATTTGCTAAGTAGTGGAAACTGGAAAGAGGGTTTAGGTTATGGAGAAGATAAGAATGATAAAGGAACTGAAGAAATTAAGCCTGTTGTTAAGCAAAAGCCAGAGTTTAAACCTGTTAAGTTTGTAACTGTAAAGTCTGAAAATGAGAAATCAGAAGTTAAAGAGGAATTAACTTCTGACAAACTAAAACAGGAAAAGACAGCTGAAGTGAACATAGGCTTAATGACAAAGAAGCAGCTTAAACATAAGCTGAAAGATGTTAAGAATGCAAACAAGGTAAAATCACCTAGGAAAAATAGGAATGGAAAGGAAGGTGTGAATAAAAGCAATGATTATAAACCTGTTCCTGATGCTCCTAGGAAAACATGTCATAACTGTGGAAGTTCTAACCATCTGGCTTCTTTTTGCAGGAAGAATAAGAATATTAACTCCTTACCATCAAAATCAGGAGTTAAGAGTCAGTCTGTTAGATACAAACCACAAAATCCTTGTTTTCATTGTGGTAGTTTATGGCATTCCATTTATACTTGTAAGGAATATCATAGTTTGTACTATGGTTATTATCAAATAAAACCTTCTTTGAAGAAAGTTTCCATTGTTTCTTCTTGTGTAAATTCTGATTCAAAGTCTGATAGTGTAAGTTCTGATAAGAAAGATGTTAACATAAACTCTGATGCTAAATCCGCTGCAAATGTTAACAAACTTAATAAGGCCAAAGGATCCAAGCAAGTCTGGGTCCTTAAAACTAATAATTAGTGGTCTTTGTGATTGCAGGGCAATAGGAAAAATATTCTAGTTCTGGACAGTGGATGTTCAGGACATATGACTGGAAATAAGGCCCTGCTATCAGACTTTGTGGAGAAAGCTGGCCCAAGTGTTTCTTATGGAGATGGCAACATTGGAAAAACATTGGGATATGGCAATATCAATCTTGGAAATGTCATAATTAAACAAGTAGCTCTGGTCTCAGGACTTAAACACAACCTACTGAGTATAAGTCAAATCTGTGACAGAGGTTATCATGTTGATTTCTTTGAAGAACACTGTGAAATAGTGAGTAAATCTAAAGACAAAGTTGTTCTGAAAGGATACAGGCATGGTAACATTAATGAAGCTAGGCTTTCAACAAGTACTGATGGTTCCGCAATCTGTCTGATGAGTAGAGCATCAATTGAAGAAAGCTGGAATTGGCATAAGAAACTCTCTCATTTAAATTTCAACAATATAAATGAACTGGTCAAGAAAGATCTTGTGAGAGGATTGCCAAACACAGTATTTGCTCCTGATGGTCTTTGTGATTCATGTCAGAAAGCCAAACAAAGAAAATCTTCATTCAAGAGCAAGACTGAATCAACAATTCTTGAGCCTTATCATCTAATACATGTTGATCTATTTGGTCCAGTAAATGTCATGTCTATTGTAAAGAAGAAGTATGCGTTGGTCATAGTGGATGAGTTCACCAGATACACATGGGTGTATTTCTTACACACAAAAAGTGAAACTGCATCTATCTTGATTGATCATGTCAAATAGATGGATAAATGTTCAAAGATTCTGTGAAAATTTTAAGGAGTGATAATGGCACTGAGTTCAAGAATTTGATAATGGAAGAGTTCTGCAAAAGCCATGGAATAAAGAAGGAATTTTCTGCTCCTGGAACTCCACAGCAAAATGGAGTTATTGAAAGGAAGAATAGAACTCTCATTGAAGCTGCACGTATAATGCTTGAAGAAGCAAAGCTTCCAACCTATTTCTGGGCTGAAGCTGTGCAGACTGCTTATTTTACTCAAAATGCAACACTCATTAACAAGCATGGAAAAACACCATATGAGATGGTGAAGAAAAAGAAGCCAAATCTGAAATATTTTCATGTATTTGGATGCAAGTTTTTTGTTCTCAAGACTCATCCTGAACAACTATCAAAGTTTGATCTAAAAGCTGATGAAGGAATCTTTGTTGGATATCCACTTTCCACAAAAGCCTTCAGAGTCTATAATTTGAGAACAAAAGTGGTCATGGAATCTATCAATGTCTCTTTTGATGATAAGAAGATTACTGGTCTTGAAGATTTCATCGACCATGATCAGCTGAGATTTGAAAATGAAGACTCAAATTCTGATACTAAAAATCCTGACAGTCTAAGTCCTGATACTGTAAACTCTGATGGATTAAACTCTGATGTTATTGAAACTGTGGTGACTACGTCAAAGGAAGATGCACCTATACAGGGGGAGCATACTCAAGATCCTACCACATCTCAAGAAATATCAGAACATGCATCTGGCTCTTCAAGTTCTAATTCATCAAGTTCTGATAAGCCAAGTTCTGATAGTGCTGAAAATCTAAATACTGAAGAATTCAACTCAGAGAGCATAGTTTCAGGGGGAGCATCAGAAAATGAAAATGAAGATAGCATGGATCATGGGGGAGCATCCAGTTCTAGAGAAAACCTTCCATCTGCAAGGAAGTGGACAAAATCACATACACCTGATTTGATAATTGGAAATCCTGATGCAGGTGTCAGAACTAGAACAGGTACTTCAAATGAATGTCTTTACAATTCTTTTCTCTCTCAGACTGAGCCAAAGGAAGTAGAAGAAGCTCTTCAAGATGCTGATTGGGTACAAGCAATGCAGGAAGAGTTGAATGAATTTGAAAGAAACAAAGTCTGGACCCTAGTGCCAAGACCAAAGAATAGATCTGTTGTTGGTACACAGTGGGTATTCAGAAACAAAACTGACAGTGATGGCATAATTACAAGGAATAAGGCAAGGCTGGTTGCAAAAGGATATTCTCAACAGGAGGGAATTGATTATGATGAAACATTTGCACCAGTTGCTAGATTAGAAGCCATAAGGATATTTTTGGCTTATGTTGCTCACAAAAAGTTTACTGTCTTTCAAATGGATGTGAAAAGTGCTTTTCTCAATGGAGAATTGGAGGAAAAGGTATATATTGAACAACCTCCAGGTTTTGTAGATACCAAACATCCAGATTATGTCTACAGGCTTGATAAAGCACTTTATGGACTTAAGCAAGCTCCTAGAGCATGGTATGAGACTTTAGCTCAGTTTCTTCTGGAAAGTGGATTCAACAGAGGGACAATAGACAAAATACTGTTCTACCTCAACCATAGAAATGACTTACTTCTGGTCCAGATTTATGTTGATGATATCATTTTTGGATCTACAAATGACAAACTTTGCAAGAAGTTTGCCAAACTAATGCAGTCAAGATATCAGAAGAGTATGATGGGGGAACTTAGCTATTTTCTGGGCCTTCAAGTCAAGCAGAATGAGGAAGGCACTTTTATTTGTCAAACCAAGTACACCGGAAACTTGCTGAAGAAATTTGGAATGCAAGATTGTTCAAGTGCATCTACTCCAATGGCCACTGCTACAAAACTGGATAAGGATACCGGTAAATCAGTAGATATTACTGACTACAGAGGTATGATTGGCTCTCTACTCTATCTAACTGCTAGTAGACCTGATATCATGTATGCTACCTGTCTTTGTGCAAGATTTCAAGCAGATCCAAGAGAACCTCACTTAACAGCTATAAAAAGAATCTTTAAGTATCTTAAAGGAACAGCTGCTCTGGGATTATGGTATCCTAGAGAATCAGATTTTAAACTAATAGGTTACTCAGATGCAGATTTTGCAGGGTGCAAAATTGACAGGATAAGCACAAGTGGAAGCTGCCAATTTCTTGGAGGCAGATTGGTTTCTTGGTACAGCAAGAAACAAAAGTCAATTTCCACATCAACTGCAGAAGCAGAGTATATTGCTGCAGGAAGCTGTTGTGCACAGATTCTTTGGATGAAGAATCAGTTACTGGATTATGGGTTAACATATTTCAAAATCCCTATTTACTGTGATAATCAAAGTGCTATTGCTATGACAGGTAATCCAGTTCAACACTCTATGACAAAGCACATCAGCATCAGGTACCACTTCATCAGGGAACATGTGGATGAAGGTACAGTGGAATTGCATTTTGTTCCCACAGATCAACAACTGGCAGATATCTTCACAAAACCACTGTGTGAAGCTACTTTTACAAGATTGGTAAATGAACTTCGAATGGTTTCAGGTTCTTTCTCTAAATCTGCTTAGACTTGTTCTGTGTTATCAGATTTTATGCTCAGTATTTACAGAATTAATCTCATTGTATATTCTGTGCTTAATTGATAAATGTCTTTAAGTACTGACTGTTGTCTGATATATGTTTCTAAACTCTGATAAGTGATATGTCTGTTCTAGTACCTATTCAATCCTATGAGGATAACTGTGCTAGATACTGACCTAGTAGTCTTCAATAAACAAATGATTCCTTGAAAGAAGTAATTATTTCAGTGGAAATCTTATGACACTAGCAAATTCTGATAATTGAGCTTAGTTAAGTTTACTTTGTATATCTTATTACTAAGTCACAAATTAGAATAATGCTACTCATCTGTTAAATTCTGATACTAGTAAAACTGCTGAATGTACTAAGTGCTGATAAACCTCACTTATCAAAAGAAAAAGCAAAAAGATCAAAAGATAAATTCAGGTACTCCTTTGAGATCTAGAGTAAAAATGTGGAAGGGACGACCCAAGTGCATTGCTGGTATTAAGTAAATATGCATTAGAAAAGCTAAATATTTTCTTGGTGACTTTTCACACTCTATGATTACTGGAGAAATACTCTGATAATAGCATAAATTCTGATAAACAGTCGTGACTCACTTACACTGAGAAGCCACTGTAAAATAGAATTTCAAAAGATGCATAAAATTAGCACAAAATAGTTGAGGTGGACTCAAGCATGAACTCATTCATCAGTAGGTTTTAGGACAATGACAGCTCTTTAGCAAAAATTTTAGTTATGCCTTATTTCTAAGATGTATTGAAGTAAATCAGACTTTACTCTTTGTCTGTTATTTAGCTTAATGCACACACTAATCACTCCATCTGAATGATGAAAATTTCTATGGTGGTCTATGTTATTTTAGATAAACAGTCATTGTGTCACATTGCACTAATTCTGAGGACAAGTTCTAGTTACATGTTCTGATGATTAAGTTCTGACGTCTATAACTCAGAACTTGTATGAGGATTTACTAAGATGGGCATTCCTTTTTCGAGTTAAGAAATTATGTTCTGATGACTGTTAAGTTCTGGTATAGGTCTAAGTTCTGATTTCTCAGTCTAATCCTTTACTTGGCTTATCTGTGAATAAAATTTGATAACAGTCTCAGTTCAAACTAGAATATGTTGAAGTGGAAGAGTAATAGTCACTATGATTAGGATTAATGGTATTCGTCCTTGAACAGTCCACTATTTCTTGTGTCTTGTGCGGCCTAGACCATGATTCCTCTTTCCAATGAATGTTATTCTTTTTCAAAGTCTAGGGAGACGAGGTAGAATTAATTCTACCTGTCAGCATTAAATATCTTTGCGTCTCCTGGCATTCTCTTGCCTATATAAACAGCCACTTCACATTAGTCTTCTCATCACACTTTTATCACAAATTCAATCTTGTTTTTCATTTACTATCACAAATGGCTGAATTTGGCTGGTTCTACAATTACGGTGATGAGACTGCGCATGTCTTTTTGAATGGAATTCCAACTCCCTACCCTATCACCAACATCCCTCACAATCTCTGGATTCAATTTCCAGAGGTTATCAAACGTGATCTGGTGGCCGTTCGAAGAGACCTTCACCTTCGTCGTCTCCGCCAGCAAGAGCGAATCATCCGACTCGCCATTTTGTTTGTCGAAGATAGGAAGAGGAAGATGACTTAATCTTGTCTTCTTCCTATTTTTCTTCATCATCAGCTTTGTCAGGCTTCTTAGCTAGGACTAAGGCTGTTGATGTTAGGATTAGAAGCTTAGGGAAAATCTTGTATAAGTATTGATATAATTTCCATTTCATAAATGTATTGACTTGATATATTAATAAAAATTGTTTTTACTTCAAGATTTTATCTCTGAGTTATTTTATCTTGTGTTGATAAATCCTGATTGATATTCTGATGACCATTTAAATTTTGTTTTTATTTAAGTTCTGATTCTCTGTCAGCACTTATTCATCGAAATTATCTCGGTCATTTTTAACATGATTTATTTTCAGAATATTAATGTTGCAGTGAAAAATAATTCAATCAGTGCTAACGAGTTAAATTTTGAATTAAAATTGTTTACCTTGATAAATGGAACAGTTTTTCCTTGAAACTCGGCAAATGGGTAAGTAATGATTACTGTTTTCTCGAGCCCAGTAACTATCCGTTATTACTGCATGTCTGACAGGTGTCCAACGGTAATATTCTTTTTGTATACGTACAGCAGAGAGAAGATTTCTTTAATCTTTTTAATTTCTTCATCTTTTATCTCTCTTCTTACTTTTACTCCCCTTCACTTTACTTTTTCCGTTGTTTTCATACAGACATTATCTCAAACACCTAACAGGCATACTTGAATCTCAATATTTTTTCACATGGCACCAAAGGATTTAATCATTGATGGAGCTAAGTTTGTCCCAAACAACTATGCTGCAGTTCTTGATCACACTGAAGCTCCATCTGAATTGCACTTTGTGCAAGATCTTCTTGCACATAGTGAGGTTGGGTACGCTCTAACTCAGCCTGAATTATTTTCAAGTCAACAAGTTCTGAGGTTCTGGAGGACTGGAGTTTTTGATGATGGTGGTAAACGAGGAACTCCCAGTATTATCTTCCAAGTGGGTGATTCATCCTATGTAGTCACTCCTGGTACAGTACGAAGAGCATTACATCTTCCAGAAGATTGTACTTTCTCTATACCAGAGGAATCAGAACTTCGGGAGTTAATGACTGATTTGGGATATAAAAAGAGTCTGATGAAACTAGGACAATTGAAACGGGCTCATATCAGAAGAGAATGGAGTTTCTTCTTCGATTGCATCACCAAGGCTTTTGGCAACAAGTGTTCAAACTTTGATGCTATCCCAATAATGAGTCAGCACATCGGGTATGCACTTATCAATCAAACTCACTTTGATTTTGCAACTGCTTTAATTGGTTTTATTGGGGATAGGATGACAGAGGATAGAACTGTTATTTACTTTACTCGATTCTGTCAACTTATTTATACGTATTTTACTGATGAACCCCAGTTAGTCAGCACTCAAACCCCACCTTTTAAGGTTGCAAAAAGGTACTTTAACGACCTGATAAATGTTGACACAATGAAATCAATGGTGAGACCATTACAGATTCCTCAGTCTGTGAAACAGATTCTGGTAAATGCTGATCCTGCTATTTACCAATCTGTTTACTCCAATGTTCAACCAACTCACCATAACCAAAATTCATCATTTTCAGTCCCTACCACTCAGGGTATATCTCAGCCTACCCTCAGAACTTATCTCAAATCCTATCTCTCCACTTCACAGACTGCTCAACCTTCTTCTTCAGCACCTACTGTGAAGCCTACATCCTCTAAGCCAAAGAGAACAAAGACTGTTCCTCAAATACCTCAAAAGAGGAGGAGGATTACTTTGAGAGATGAATCAGATTCTGAGGAACAGATTCCTTCTTCAGAACCTGTGGTATATGAAGCTGAGAAAGCAACTTCTCAGAAGGATTCTGATATTGGGGGTTCTAAGCTTCTCAAAAGGCTTAGACGAATGACTGTTCCTGAAACTCCCACAGAATCCAAATCAACAAGGAAGTACAAGAAACAGAGGGCACAAAGGCCAGTTTCAGATGATGAAGAGGAAGCAGCTAAGAAAGGGGATCAGGAATCTCTGATCTCACAAGACAAGGAATTTGCTCCAGTCACTTCTTCTCCATCTACTCCATCTCAGGAAACTGTATCTGACAGGGCTAATTCACCATCTGCGTCTCTTGGTCATCCAGACACAAGTGCTGATATTGCTGATCAACATTTAGTTGTGTCTGAAGTACTTCTATTAGAAGCTCCAACAGCAAATAATCCTTCCACAACATCTGTTACTGATGCTGTTCAAACTCTAGAGTTATCAATACTACCTTCTCTGCATCAAGATGCTGATGATCAGACTTTAGGTGAGCATCAGGATTTGGCTATTGATCAGAACTTAGTATCAGATCAGCAATTAGAGGATGCTGAAGCCTCCATTGCTACTCACACTGTTGTCTTATCAGAAGATACATATTCTTTAAGTTCTGATGCTGCAAATGCTGGAGATACTGGTAAAGCTGCTCCAACTATAGATGCTGATGAAGCAGGTCCTTCAGGACATACTCCTCAACCGACTCTTCCTAAGTCTGAACTGATAAAGGAGTTTGTTATCAGGGATGCACCAGTACCTTGGAGTGAAACTCCTGCAGGTCAGGAGTGGACTAAGGAATGGAACTCAGTTTCATGTGTTCCAAATACATTACATCTTGCTGAGCACTTGACTAAAGCTGATGAAATGTTAAATTCTGATGATTTTAAAACCCAGCTTAGAGTCACTGCATTGAGTACTAAACATCTACAAGGTCTTCATTCAACTACTCATGCAGAGCTACACAAGATTCAGGAGAACTTTATCAAACAAGAACAAGTTTGGAAAATTGATAAGAAAAAGTTCTTTCAACCTACCATTGATAGGATTGCTTATATTGAGAAAACTCAAGAGAAACAACAAGCTCAGATTGATGACATTCTGACAAATCAAGCTTCACAGCAATCGTAACTTACTGAAATACAACCCTCAGTGGAATTACTATCTCTCTTTTACTACCTGCTGATGCCAAAAAGGGGGAGAAGGTAATTAAATCCAAATGCAAAACCAACAAGACACTGCAAGGAAAGGATGATGGAAAAGATGACCAAGGAAACTCTGGAATGGGTAGTGGTCATAGTCAAGGTAGAAGATTTACATCAAGACAAGCTAGTCACAGGACAAGTTCTGATACTGGGAAAAGAATAAGTTTTGCTGCTCGTAAAAGGATAAGTTCTGATGAACTTCTAGATCTTGATGAAAAAATGTCAAGACAGTTATTTCTTCAAGAAAATCCAGGAATGGACTTGGAAAGTTTAAAGGAAGAAGAAGCCAGACTTAAATCAGAGAAAGTCACATCTAAATCTGAAGCTTCTGGTAAAAGTCACTTCCAAAACCTAAAGGCATTGTGATCAAAGAAAGGACACATACTGAAGCAACATTGGCTAGATCACAACCACAGATAGATCCAAGATCCAAGGGTAAAGAAAAGGTTGGTGAACCTATCAAGGCTTATGTACCTCCTGAGGAAGAAGAAATTGATGATAAAAAAGATGATCTTGCTCTGACTTCAAGAAAAGTTCTTAAAACAACATCTGACATGGCTCAAGTTGTTCAGAGTCAAGAAATTGTAAGTTCTGATATTCAAAAGAAGCAAGTAACCTCTGACAGAGCTCAAGTTAACTTGATATCAGAAAATAGATCAAAGACACTCCTACCAGGATTCACTAAAGCAAAACAGACTCAATCTTTGAAGACTACTGCAAGTGGTTTTGAAGCAAGAGTAGTTACTGGAAAGGAAGCTAGAGATAAAACTGGATTGGGAAGTGCTGATGAAAGAAGAGTACACAACACTACCAATGATCCAACTTCCTTGAGTGAACCAGGTATTGGAGCAACTCCTGAGAGATTGAATCAACTGGAATCTGTACAGATGGTTTACCATACCTACTTGAAAGAATACATCATGTTGTATTTCATGACAGATGGTAGGGTTTATCATATAAGACAAAATGCCATTCCATTGAAGTATTTTGAAGAATTAGAGCATGTACTTTTCTTACTTCAAGTGAATGACAGAATAACAGGGACTGCTGCAAACTACTTAAAAGAACAGATTCAGAGACAGAAAAGGCTTTATTCTGTTAAGTCTGACAGCATATATGTTCCAAAGTACAGAGATCACAATGGTGATATTATTGATATGAAGCCTAATACTGCACAGATCAGAACGTATCTTGGTATTAAGGGACTTGAATTCAATCTAGAGTCTGACAAAGCTTATGTCATAAGACTAGATCAGGAGTTGAGAAAAGAAAAGATCAATGATCTCAGAGCTGCAATCTTTCAAACTGGTGAAGATACTGCAGAGCTTAAAGATGTTAAAAGGAGAATGATTGATGAACTAAGATATGCTGAGAAATGTTTGTTGAAGAACTATCTCAGAACAACTCCTGATATCAGAGAGATCAGAAAATAAAGAAGCCAAGTCGAAGATCTACAACTGCTTAAATTCTGATATTTATACAGACTGAAGTTGTTATCAGAAGTTGAAATTGGTAAAAACTTTAAGGACTGTAAGTTGTAGTTATCTAGTCTAATTCTCATGCATTTGTACTTAATGTTTTTGACATCATCAAATATCTCTTAAACTTGTATATTATGTTAATTTACAAGTTGGGGGAGATTGTTAGATATATTTGATAATGTCATGGCTAATATGTTTTATGTTTAGCTTTCAGATCTTACTGAACAGGATAAATCAGTACTTAACTGATGATCAGTACTTATACTGGAAGTCAGGACTTAAGGATATCATACGTATGTTATCAGGAGATAATCATCAGAAGTTAGATATCAGAACTTAAGTGCTGAAGGACAATCAGATAAGGACAGTAGCTGATTAAAGGAAAGAAGATCAAGATAAACATAAGAAGAGATATGCATGAAGAAGGAATTCCGTGAAGAATGGAATACTTGGAAGAAAAGATATCTGATTGATATATTTTAGGAAGCAGAATTATATTCCATATCAATTAGCGATTATCTTGTAACTGTGTAGTATATAAACACAGACATAGGGTTGACACTATAAGTGTTATCATTATTAGAAAAGATTATTCAATGTAACCCTAGCAGCTCTCGTGATATTTGTTCATCACTGAGAGGTAACAGTTCCATACTGTAACAGAGTTTATTGTTTCAATAAAGTTTGTTTTCTGTTACTTAAGTTCTTAAAGTTCGATTTGAGTGTACTATACACTGTATTCACCCCCTCTACAGTGTGTGTGTGACCTAACACCTTCTCTACAGACTGTTAAAGACTTGGTTGGGAAATAGTTTCTCGATCAAGGACTTAGGTGATGCTACCTATACATTAGGGATCAAGATCTTTAGAGATAGATCAAGAAAATTAATCGGCCTAAGTCAGAGTACATACATTGACAAAGTATTGCATCGTTTCGGGATGTAAGAGGCAAAAAGAGGATATGTCCCAATGTCTCATGTGATATTGATCTCAAAAGACAACTGCCCTAAATTATTAGATGATAAGGGCCGTATGAGCAAAGTTCCATATGCTTCGGCAATTGGATCTATAATGTATGTGATGATATGTACTCGACCTGATGTTTCGTATGCCTTGAGCATGATGAGCAGATACCAGTCTAATCCTGGCGAGGGTCACTACACAACAGTCAAGAATATTCTTAAGTACTTGAAAAGGACTAAAGATTCATTCTTGGTGTATGGAGGAGATATACATATATGTAAAGTGCATACTGATGATAATGTTGCAGACCCACTGACTAAGGCTTTGTCGTAGCAAAAGCACGAAGGTCATACTAGTTCCATGGGTATTAGATATTTGGGTGATTGGCTCTAGTGTAAGTGGGAGATTGTTAGTGTTTGTGCCCTAGAGACAACATTATTATGTTTATATTATCAAAATTTGGATTATTAATTCTGATTATATGGATTATTCATTAGTAATTTATTATATGTTTATTTTCTGCGATAAGATGTTAGATTAATAAATGTCCTTGGAATATGATATGTAATTTTAAATCTCTAAGTACGTGACTTAGAAATGAGATTATGAGAATAGTATCGATATTCCTAAAGATCCCTAGTCGAGTATTATTATTAAGGGACAATAATAATGCATTAAGACTAGTGTGAATGTTGACTGATGATCACATCTCATTGATCATAGGTATAGTGATACTAAAGTCAAAACACAGGCACATGTATTATATAAATGGTGCTGGAAGACCCAATGTGAGATTCTACATGTCTGTTGTGTCATAAGTAATTCTCACAGTGATACTAATGTATCGGTCCTTAGACTTGAAATCATTATATTTCTATATGAGAATTAATATACTTTGGTTGCATTAAAAGTTACCTTTGACCGGATGATGATAAAAGTGTATATTGGGTATATTATGAATCATATGTGAAATAAGAATGATCTAAAAAGGATTTAACCCTCCTATTTTAGGAGTGATATTATTGGCCTCTTGTTTGAGTTAGACTATAAAATGCATGGCCATGCTCAAATGTTGATTTGATGTTATAGTCTACTCATCGATCAAGGAAACCTGGATTAAACTATGAAGAGGTTGACACATAACATGCCTCGAGTTTAATCTATAATATATGGTTAAAAGGATTATAGTACATTGTACATTATACACAAAAGGTTTAATCGATCACCGATTTAATTATTATTACTTGGGTAATAATGATGTATTACTAGATGCCGCTCATTGTTTATGATTTTAAATTAGATTTAAAATTGTTACCAACGTAATAATAACCCAAAGGGTCGCACAAAGAATGATTGGAGGATTATTTAATTTAAATTCGGATTTAAATTAAATGTAAGTAATTCGAATTATTTGTTAGTAATTAAGTGTGACTTAATTAATTAAATAAATAGGAAATTCGAATTTAATATTAAATCTGAAATTAAGTTATTGGATGATTAAGTGAGACTTAATAATACAATAATTAGAATTTCGAATTTAATAATAATAATAACTGTAAAATTAAGTTTAGGGTTAGAGGCCCAATAGCTCTTGCCTATATAATATCTTTTTCTAATAGAATTAGTGTTACACGTTTTATTTGATAAAACATAAACCCTAGCAGCTTGAAGAGAGATAGAGAGAGCAAGAAGGCGGCCTCAAGAACGTGCTAGTACACACCCATCCTCCAGACAATCATTCGTGTGGATACCTTCAAGGCGTAGATCGTTCCAGCGACGGGCTACGTGGTGATCATTCAAAACCTCCATCTTTCCATTAACGTAAAGCTTCTTAAGGTAAACATACTGAACTATGAATTAAATATTATTTTTCGCGTGGATCATGCGGAGGGTTTCGTTATTTTAAGATTTAAATTTACATTTTCGTTGCGTTTATGTGTTAAAAACCCTTCATTTCCTTCTCTTTCTACACTTTGATTCTATTTATGGATCACTGATTTCCTTTTCTAGGCCTTGCTGACTCTGCTAGGCATCACAAGTATTTATCAATTATTCATACTCGTATTATTCTAATCATCACATAGACGTCATAAGCTTTTATTTACCCTTCGTTTTACCCAAATCCGATTTACAGATTAAAAGTTATGAATAAAATAATTAAATAATGCACGTGCAATCATATTATGCATCAATCAGATCACATATAACACATAAGATATTCGATCAAAATAATTTTTCAAAGAAGATTCAGAGTCAAAATGATTTTTCAGGTATTTAATACGAATTTTTGAACATTTTTCGGAATTAAAATTGGACTCCGAATCATTTTATAATTAATAATAGGGTTTGAACACCCGAATCTGATTTTAAAATAATTTTATAATATTTATCGAGCCCTGAAAATAATTTAAAATAATATTTAAAACTCGAAACTATTTTTTTGGAATTAAAATTAATTAATAACTAATTAAATTAATTAATCAATTAATATTTAAATTAATTGACTAATTAATTAATTAATTAATTATCAACTAAAATTAATTAATTAAATAATTAAAAATAATTATAGAATTAAAAATAATTTTCAGAATTAAAATAATGAATTTTGGAATTAAAAATGAATTTTAGAAATTAAATAAAGGATTTTTGAATTTATTATTAAATAGAATTTCCGAGAAACAGATTTTGTAATTGAATTTTGAGGGAAAGGGAATCAAAACCGGTTCAGCCATTCAGAAAACCGGGTCAGGTAAGAACGGTTTCCGGGTCGCGAAGAACCCAGAACCCAGCAAACCCTCCAGCTATCGGAAGAAATGTCCGATAGCTCCGATTCCGGCCAGGACACCTCTATTCAATGAGTTTTTAACTTCAAATCCATTCAGTTCTAACCCAGCAACTCAGATCATTCAATAACAACAGAAAACAACTACTGGATCATCTTCTCCGATGAATTCAAATCAAACCCGACGGAAAAACCGGCGGGTTAATCAAAACTCCGATCTGCCAATTCCTTGAACCAAATTCGATGATATAGATATGAATTTAAAGCTCAAACACTGTATAATCGACCCATAGAATCATATCAAACAGTTAATCATCATATAAGAAATTCTCAAATCGAATTAAAAACATTCAAAGGCTAAAAACCCTAATTTTATAAATCCGAGAATCAAACCTCATTTTCTATATGTTATTATTCATCATATAATATACCAAAATGACCAAGATAAAATTATCTACAAGATTAAGCCATCAAATCATATCAACAACATCAAGAACAAAAATTCCTCTTTTAATCATTAATTAATTCAAAATAAAATAATTAAATAACAAAATTACCTCGATTCCTGCATAAAAACGGATGATTGATTATGAAAGTACTTTTCAAAAGCTTCGTTTTAATATGTTACACGCCCGAATCGGAGTTCGATAACGCCCTCGTTCGTATGTTTGATTCTCAAGAACGTGATATTAATTCAACATTTTCTTTGTATTTACTGTATTCGTACTGGTTGCAAATGAATAAACAAATAAAATGAAATAATAAATAGGCTATTTATATTTACGGAATATTGGTTCGTTCTGGATCGTTTTGGATTGTTAAATTAGTTGCTTAGCCGCTAAATAACTGCAATAACGATCCGATTTGATACATGTATTGGATAATTATCTAAACCGGGATTCTTATAAAACACTATATATGAAAATAACGTAATAATATTCCATCTTACGAAAATACGGGTTTTGTTGGTTCACCGAAATGATTATCGTATCAAAAATCTTGCATCGAGCCGCGCACGGGTCAAACCGTAATCCGGATCGAAAAAGTTAAAACACGGAAAATGTCTGGAATTAGCAATTTAGGTTAGGAAGGAGTTTTCGGAAAAGTTTCGGGTTGTAAAACCGTAAAAACGGTTGAAGTCGGACGATGCCTGGCTTTATAAAATAATTTTGTAATTATTCAGAAAATAATTAATAAATTCATAAATCAATATAAAATTATTTAACAGTCCAAAAATTACCAGAAAAATACTGTAATTATCTATATTTTATTCTGGTCATAATAAAATTAGCAAACTTATATTGTATCACATATAAGAATTCACATATTTACACCAATCATCAGATAATTCATCAAAAATCACATAATAATCATATATAAAAATTATTTATTAATAAAAGTAATTATACGCGATATCCCGGATGTCACATCAACATTAGAATATGACAGGTAAATAATACTACGTCTACACAAGAAATCAGGAAGAAATGAAGATATGGAAAATACAAAGAATGAAAAGATTAGAAGAATGCTTGAAGTCTGTTTATAGATCACTGAAAGAAGTTCATTAATATATTCATGTCTCAGTGAAGAATAAAGTTTAAAGACTTTCAGGGTTTTAGAAATGTTGAAGATTCAGTGTATACGTGCCACCGAAAGATTTCAGTGTATCAGCATTGATTGAAGACAGATAGTGTTCGAAGCAAAGGAATATGAAGAATTCAAGACATGGTATAGTGTTAGGAATATGTTGTGAACTTGATGATAAATCACACAAAACACCTTAGTAAATTTAATTTAGTGAATTTTGTAGCACTCGACGAATGATCAAATATAGTCCCGACGGATGATTCAATATATTCCTGACGGATGATGATTTGATATCCATTGAGTGAGTAGCTTATGTAAAAATAAGTATTGCAGCACATTTCTGTAAACAAATTTGTGTGGATTCTGTAGTAGCATATGAGTCATGTTGACTACTAGTAGATAGGCAGAATAGGTTGATTAATTATAAATATGAGATGTCTTGTAATTCTGCATAAATGAAATGAAGTCAAGTGTCAAATAGCTACCCGACAGATGATCAACAAAGCTACCCGACGGATTATCAACAAAGCCACCCGACGGATAACAAGCATGTACCCGACAGATGATCAATTCAAATATCTGTTGATAGTGACAACACAGTCACATGCGTTGGGTGTTTGCAAATGGAATGTGGCAGCCTGTTTAGCAGGAAATTGAGAACAAATAAGCATTACCATTTCCATGCTATTATGAAGATATTCAAAGATGCTGGAATAGAGTAATGAAGTAGCATGGAGTTAGACTTGATAGGTTTTTTTTTATTATCCCGTCTTATTACCATGTTAACTTGGTGATATATAAACCAAGTGTAGCTAGTAGAACAAACAACTAAGCAAACACATTAAGAAGATAAATAGAAAAAGTTGTACTTGTTAAGAATTTCTCTATAGTTTGTTTGTTCAACTTGTAAAGTAGCTGTGAGCCAATTTGAGCTTCACAGAGTTCTCAAATCGATATATATATATATATATATATCTGGTGGATACATTCAAATCCACTAGAAAGTTTTAAAGACTTTTGTTTTTATTACTTTGTGTTTGATTTACTTAATTCTTTATTCCGCACTTTGCAAATCAAAACACTTATATATATATATATATTGAGTTAGAACATTTTTATTAATCTAAAAAAGAAGTCAGAATTACATTCAACCCCCCTTATGTAATTCTTGTTGTATTATTAGGGAATAACAATTGGTATCAGAGCCAGCTCTTGAAGTACAAAGAGTGTAAAGATCACAACAAACAACAAGATGAACAAGAAGGATGTTGGAGTTAAAATTCCTTTTCTGGATAAAGACAATTATCACCACTGGAAGGTGAAAATGCATCTATATCTTCTTTCTCAAGATGAGGCCTATATGGATTGCATAGAGAGAGGTCCTCATGTACCAATGAGAGTTGCAACAGGCAATGAACCATCTGTTCCCAAGCCTAGGCATGAATGGTCAGATCCTGATATTGAGCAAGTCAGGAAAGACAAGAAGGCCATGAATATATTGTTCAATGGAGTTGATGGTGATATGTTTGATAACATTATTAACTGCAAAACAACCAAGGAGGTTTAGGACACTATCCAGATTATTTGTGATGGTACTGAGCAAGTAAGGGAGAATAAGATGCAGCTACTAATTCAGCAATATGAGCACTTCCATTGTGAAGATAGTGAGTCTCTCACTAATATCTTTAGTAGGTTTCAAAAACTACTAAATGCTCTGAAGTTGCATGGAAGAGTCTATCAGACAAAAGACTCTAACCTCAAGTTCCTTAGATCTCTTCCAAAGGAGTGGAAACCAATGACAGTCTCATTGAGAAATTCTTAGGATTACAAGGAGTTTACCTTGGAGAGATTGTATGGCATCCTGAAGACTTATGAGCTTGAAATAGAGCAAGATGAGAGGGTGGGAAAAGGAAGGAAGAAAGAAGGGTCCATAGCACTGGTTGCTGAGTTAGAGAAAGAGAAAGAGATGAAGGTAGAAGCTGTTGAGTCTACTTCAAAGGTCTGTGAGAACAAGGGCAAAGGGCTGGTAGCTGAAAATGAAGATCATTTGAGCCAAGATGACATGGATGATATTGATGAGCATTTAGCATTCCTTTCCAGAAGATTTGCCAAGCTCAAGTTCAAAAAGAACTTTGGAGCAGCCAAGCCAAGTAGAAACGTGGTAGATAAATCCAAATTCAAATGTTTCAAATGTGGCTTGGTAGGGCATTTTGCCAGTGAGTGTAGAAGGTCAGATTCCATCAAAAAGAAGTTTGAGCCTATTGATTACAAACAGAAATATTTTGAGTTGCTCAGGCAAAAGGAAAGGGCTTTCATTACACAGGAAAATGATTGGGCAACTGATGGATTGGATGAAGATGAGGATGTAAGCTATGTCAATCTAGCCCTGATGGCCAAGTCTGATGAAACAGAGACAAGTTCTTCAAGTAATCAGGTAATCACCACTAACTTAGCACATTTATCTAAAGCTGAGTGTAATGATGCAATCAATGACATGTCTACAGAATTATATCACTTGCATGTTACACTTAAGTCCCTCACTAAGGAAAATACTAAAATTAAAGAAAACAATTTGTTTTTAAGTAAGAGGAATAATGTGCTAGAGTCTCAGATTATTCAATTTGAAAAATTGAGAATTGAGTGTAAGATTGCTAAAGATAAATTGACTGAGTCCTTGAAGAAAGAAGAGATTTTAAGAAAACGGCTTGAACGAGAACTGGAAGTGATTAAAGCATGGAAATCATCCAGAGATGTCCATGCTCAAATCACTAAAGTTCAAGGTATTGAGTCCTTTTGTGATGCAGCCTGAAAAAAGAGTAAGGAGAAGCTGGAATCCAATTTGTTTGAAGGATTGCTAATAGATGTGGACTCGACGGATGATGAGAATCATCTGTCGGATAGTCAAAAGGATTATCCGTCAAGTGACAAAGAGCCACTTCCATCGCCTGTGAGCAAACCAGTGAGCAAAGCTAAGCTTGCCAAGTTAAATAAAAAATTTGGATCAGTTTCCAAAAACATTGTTTCAGGAGAATCAAGTCAAGTGAAGAAGGAGAAGAAAGTTTGTTAGGTCACACAACACTGTAGAAGGGGGTTGAATACAGTGTAGAATACAATCAAATCGATTTCGAACACAAGTAACAGTAAACAGGTATATTCAATATAATAAACTATGTTATAATGGAACTGTTCTCTCTCAGTGATGAACAAATATCATGAGAGCTGCTAGGTTACAATGTATGATCTTCTCTAAAATGAAAACACATATAGTGTAAACCTATATCTGTATTTATATAGTACACAGTTACAAGATAACGTCTAATTGAAATGGAATATAATTCTGTCTCCTAAAATATATCAATCAGATATCTTATACAATTCTTTCAGTCCTCTAACTCTTTCCATGCATATCTTCTTTTGTATTAATCTCGATCTTCCTTTCTTAACTGTAAGTCCTCCCGTACTTAAGTTCTGATATCTATCTTCTGATATTAATCTTTTGACAATCTAAGTTCTGATATCCTTAAGTTCTGACTTCCAGTAAGTACTGATTCCAGTAAGTACTGATATTTCCTGTTTTGTTAAGATCTGAAAACTAAACATGAAACACATTAGACATGACATCTCAAATATATCTAACAATCTCCCCCAACTTGTAAATTATGCAAAATATACAAGTTAATAGATTTGATGATGTTAAAAACATTTAAGTTCAAATGCAATGAGAGTTTAATAAAACTATTAACTACAACTTACAGTCCTTGTAGCTTTACCAACATCAATGGATCAATCTGAATCGATAATGATTCTTAACAAAATCTTTTACCAGCTTATCTTCAGCTTTTCTCAGAACTTCAACTAATTGTGCTTTGACCTGCATCAGTTCTTCATCTTTAGTGTCACCACTTTGATAAATGGCTGTTTTGAGAGCTTGAATTGATGTTCTTTCAAGTCCATCACCAAGTCTGATAACTCTAGGATGTGAAGAGTTTTCATTATAACATAAGCATCTTCCTTTCAGAATAACTTCCACCTTAGCAGAGTTCTTCAGCATAGGAATTTCTCTTCCATCATTTTCAGTAATCATTGGTATATACTGAGAAGTCTTTGTACCAGAGATTCTAAATAGATCTCTTATAGCCTTCAAAATGTATTCTGACCATCTTCTTGTAACATCAGATTTTACTTCCAGAAGATCGTGAATATGTTGAAGCTCTCTGACAGACTTCTTTAGCGCATCGGTATCAGCTAGTCTGTAAGTTAATCCATCATTGAGAAATAAAATCAATTTCTCCTTTATATTATTCTTATCATGAGCATCTATCACAATTTGAGTAGACAGCACTTTGTCAAGGTGCTTTTGTTTGATTTGTTCATATGGTTTGCCTGTCAACATGAAAGGATCTCTTAGAGTAACTTCTACTCCTATTTGTATCTTCTCTTCATCAGAACCTAATCCAGCTTTATCTCTAGGTTGCTTGGATCTCAACCCAAAAGTTGCGAGTTGATTCATCATAAGATTGGATTTTGGTTCAACTGGAGTAGATTTCTTCCATAACAGCTTTTTCTTATCAGTAATTGTCATCTTTTCCAAATCAACTTGATCAGAATTTGCTGTTTATTCTGTAACTTGTTATTCTTCATTCTGAACAACTTGAGCAATGTCAGAGGTTGTTTTAGATTCTTCAATTATCTTTTCTTCTCTTCAGAATTTGAACAGTTTTATTTTCTATCAAATCATCATCATGCATTGTAATTTGATAGACTGGAATGGAAGAACTTATCTTTTTCTCAATCTTTAAAGGTTCACCAACCTTTTCTTTTCCTTTTGACTTATGATCAATGACAAGTGGCATTTTATACCACTTAGAATGTCTTATAATAGCTTAAACTGGTGTCTTGAAATCAAGTATTTTGTGTATTTGATGCATTTTTCTAGTGTTTGTGCATTTCAGGGTATTAGTTGCATTTCGGGAGAGAATTCATCAATAATAAGCCTTGGCATGTGTTTAGCATTGCAAGTGGGAAGATAGGAGCAGATTGTAATGAAGAAATGGAGCAAAAACAAAGTATTTTCCAGAAGGGGTCTGAGCGCCCGCTCAGCTCTGCTGAGCGGCCGCGCAGGAAGCTGAGCGCCCGCTCAGGAATGCTGAGCGGCCGCGCAGGGTCATAATTTCAGATTAATTATTTTAGACTCCTACTTCCAACTTCTGAGTTATCTGGGTTTTATGGGACTCCTATATAGGTAGATTTCAGAGATGTTTCACAAAGGTTGGATCGTAGTATTAATCGAAGAGCGAAGGAGATAAGGAAGAAGATCGTTTTAGCACACCGCAACGAAGAGGAAGCATATTTTCTTATGATTTTTTATTTCGTTGTAACGTTGGATGCTAGTTTTCTTTACTTTGAACCTATTTACTCTTGTGACGTACTCTGGTTTAATATAAGTAGTTTTAGTTATTATTCTCTTGTGTTTATTTATCATGTTTTC
Organism: Apium graveolens; assembly: GCF_009905375.1. NCBI lineage: Eukaryota > Viridiplantae > Streptophyta > Magnoliopsida > Apiales > Apiaceae > Apium > Apium graveolens. The sequence continues at coordinate 62,807,289 of NC_133651.1, read as the reverse complement.
ATATGAACCCATGATGACGATGAGTGCTATCATGGGCTAATCGTGATCATGGGGTCGTAACAGATTTACTATGGAATTCTTTAGTTAATTGTTTAATATCTTAGTGGGTGATGATTGTATGATATCTAGTATTGGTTGTGCGTATTCGTCTTATGTGCATCGCGAACATATAAGATAGGGTGTTAATCTCTTGTGAAGCGACGGTGGATCTTGAGATTTAGAACTTGCCATGCTAGCATAGGTTCAGGTACGATGTTGCATGATTAGTGGGTAACTCTAACCGTTTTATTCACCCTGTGTAATCAAAAGGAATAACTTGTGCTTAAATCGTTATGTTGTCAATTTCTATAGACATATAGGGACTCAACATAATTGATGCCTATTCAACTTCTATCTTAATTGTGGATGTTTGGTAGAATGGTATTAGTACAATGAAAATTGGTTTTTATCAGTTTCGTGTTATTCGATTAATATCATCACTGTTGCATGCTAAGGGTAATAACAATGACTATTGAAGGAAGTAGTGATGAAGTTGTGATCTCATGAATGTTTTAATATTGTTAATTCAAGTGTTAATTAAGTGCTTAATTGTAGTAGTTAATTATAGTTAATAATTAGTTAATCAAATCTAAGTGTTATTGTCTTAACATTGGGAAGTAATCATACATTGGTGAGTGAGTTTAATTGAACATAATTAGTCTGAGTCTCTGTGGGAATGAACTAGAAAGTATTCTATATTACTTGCGAACGCGTATACTTTCGTGTGTTATTAGCACGTGTTTTCGCCCTAACAAGTTTTTGGCGCCACTGCCAGGGACTCGGCGTATTTGTTTAGTTTATGTACTTACCATCATTGGTCATTAGGACTCAGTGATTAAGACGTGTTACTTATTATTTCCGGTTGTGTTTCAGGTACTTTAGCGAGCGTTTATGCAAACTCGTTCTCGTACCCGCAAGAGGACTTTAGATATAGCTGAGGAGACAGACGAAGTTCTTGATATTCCGGAGAAGATAGATTTTGAAGATTCGGATTCAGGAAGTGAGCAGAAAGAACCCTTAATCATGGGTGATCGTATAGTTCCGGCAGATCCAGCTCTTATGGACTTTTCTCGGCCCAAAATTGATGACATTCAGTCAAGCATCCTTCATCCGGCTATTCAGGCTAACACCTTTGAAATCAAGCCGGGCACTATTTAGATGGTATAGAATTCTGTTTCTTTCGGAGGAGCTGCGACTGAAGACCCCAACATACACATAAGGAATTTTGTCGAGATCTGCAGTACTTTCAAATATAATGGTATGACTGATGAGGCTATCAACTGAGGCTTTTCCCATTCTCTCTAAGGGATAAAGCTAAGGGATAAAGCTAAGGACTGGTTACATTCTGAACCAGCTGGGTCCATCACTACGTGGCAAGATCTTGCGCAAAAGTTTCTGGTGAAGTTTTATCCAATGGCGAAGACTGCTGCTATGAGGAGTGCTCTTACTCAGTTTGCGCAGCAACCTACAGCATCTATGTGCGAAGCTTGGGAGCGCTACAAGGAGATGTTGAGAAAGTGTCCACATCATGGAATGCCTGATTGGATGGTGATCAATGGTTTCTATAATGGTTTGGGGGCCCAATCTCGGCCTATGCTCGATGCAGCAGCTGGAGGCGCCTTATGGGCGAAAAGCTATACTGAGGCTTATAATCTTATTGAGACTATGGCTGCAAATGAGCATCAAAACCCAACTCAAAGGATGATTCCTGGGAAGGTAGCAGGTATTCTGGAAGTCGATGCAGCTACAGCTATTGCAGCGCAGCTCCAAGCGCTGAGTATGAAGGTCGATTCTCTAGCCACCTATGGAGTCAATCAGATAGCTATGGTCTGTGAGCTTTGTGTAGGTTCTCATGCTACGGATCAGTGTTCTCATGTTAACGAATCTGTTCAGTATGTGAACAATTATCAGTGACAACAGCAGCCTGTGCCAGCTACTTATCATCCTAACAACAAAAATCATCCAAATTTCAGCTGGGGTAATAATCAGAATGCTATTCAGCAACCATATCAGCAAGGCATAAGTAAGCAGTTCAATCCACCTGGATTCCAGCAACCTCAGCCTTATGCTCAAAGGCAATCATATCCTCAAAAGGGAGGTGCAGCTGCACCCACTAGTGCTGATTTTGAGGAACTTAAGCTGTTGTGCAGGAGTCAGGCGGTTTCTATCAAGACCTTGGAAAATCAAATTGGTCAAATAGCCAATGTAGTGCTCAATCGTCAACCTGGCACACTTCCCAGTGACACTGAAGTGCCAGGCAGGAAGAAAGCTAAAGAGCAAGTCAAGGCTATTACCTTAAGGTCTGGAAAAGTTGCTGATGCTAAAAAAGCAAAAGAAGGAGAAGCTGAAGTTGGAGATGAAGAAGCTAAGGAAAAGGAGAAAGCGGCGGAACCAAGAAAGACTACTGTTGAACACACTCTGCCTAAGGGTAATACAGGGGAGAAACAGCTCTATCCTCCACCACCTTTCCCTAAGAGATTGCAACAACAAAAGCTGGATAAGCAGTTCGGTAAGTTTCTGGAGGTGTTCAAGAAACTTCACATCAATATACCTTTCGCTGAGGCTCTGGAGCAAATGCCTATTTATGCGAGATTTATGAAGAGTATTCTTTCAAGGAAGGTGAAACTGGATGACCTTGAGACCGTTGCTCTAACGGAAGAATGCAATGATGTGCTGCAGTAAAAGTTACCTCCAAAGCTTAAAGATCCAGGTAGCTTCACCATTCCTTGCACCATTGGAAAGTTGTCTTTTCACAAGTGCCTTTGTGATTTGGGAGCAAGCATCAATCTGATGTCGTTGTCGATCTTTAAAAAGTTGAATTTGCCTGATCCAAAACCCACCTACATGTCTCTATAATTGGCTGATCGTTCTATTACTTACCCAAGAGGCATAGTGGAGGATGTGCTAGTAAAGGTGGATAAGCTCTTCTTTCCTATAGACTTTGTTATTCTGGACTTCGAGGAAGATAAGAAGATTCCCCCAATTTTGGGGAGACCTTTCTTAGCTACAGGCCGTACCTTGATAGATGTGCAGAAAGGTGAACTTACTATGCAGGTGCAGGATCAGGATGTGACATTCAATGTATTCAAAGCAATAAAATTCCCTACAGAAGATGAGGAATGCTTAAAACTGGATTTGATTGATTCTGCGGTTACTTCAGAACTCGATCATATGCTAATGTCTGATGTATTAGAGAAGGCCTTAGTGGGGGATTTTGACAGTGATGATGAGGATGGCAATGAGCAACTACAATATTCCCTGGAGGCGAAAGCTAGACATGCCGTTTGAATCTCTTGGTACTTCTGACCTCAAAAATGCTGAAGGAAAGCTCAAACCATTGATTGAGGAAGCACCTACCTTGGAGCTTAAGCCATTGCCTGAACACTTGAGGTATGCTTTTTTAGGTGATGCATCTACTTTACCTGTTATTATTGCATCTGACCTTTCAGGTGTTGAGGAGGACAAGCCCTTAAGGATTTTGAGAGAATTCAAATCGGCTATCGGATGGACTATAGCAGATATCAAAGGGATCAGCCCTTCATATTGCATGCATAAGATTCTGCTAGAGGAGGGTAGTAAGCCGAATGTTGAGCAACAGCGCAGACTTAATCCTATCATGAAAGAAGTGGTGAAGAAAGAAATTCTGAAGTGGCTGGATGCAGGAATCATTTATCCTATTTCTGACAGTTCTTGGGTGAGCCCCATGCAATGTGTACCTAAGAAAGGAGGTATCACTGTGGTAGCAAATGAGAAGAACGAGCTCATCCCCACTCGAACAGTCACAGGATGGAGAGTATGCATGGATTACAGAAAGTTGAACAAGGCCACAAGGAAGGATCACTTCCCGCTTCCGTTTATTGATCAGATGCTTGACAGGTTGGCTGGTCATGAGTATTATTGTCTTCTGGACGGCTATTCAGGGTATAATCAGATTTGTATTGCACCAGAGGATCAAGAAAAGGCTACCTTCACTTGTCCATTTGGCACGTTTGCTTTTCGCAGAGTTTTGTTTGGGTTATGTGGCGCAACAGCCACTTTTCAGAGATGTATGATGGCTATATTCTCTGACATGATTGGAAATAATGTCGAGGTGTTCATGGACGACTTCTCTGTCTTTGGACATTCGTATGATGAATGTTTGAATAATCTTCGTGCAGTACTCAAAAGGTGTGTGGAAACTAATTTGGTGCTCAATTGGGAAAAATGTCATTTTATGGTGCGTGAAGGCATTATTCTTGGGCATAAGGTCTCTAGCAAGGGTCTTGAGGTGGACAAAGCCAAGATAGGAGTCATTGAAAATCTTCCACCACCTGATTTCTGTGAAAGGAATCCGTAGTTTTCTTGTCATGCGGGTTTTTATCGGCGTTTCATCAAGGACTTTTCGAAGATATCTAAGCCGTTGTGCAACTTGCTTGAGAAGGATGTGCCTTTCAAATTTGATGATGACTACTTAACGGCATTCGAGACTCTTAAGAAGAGTTTGATAACTGCACCAGTTATTACAGCACCTGATTGGACAGAGCCTTTTGAGATGATGTGTGATGCGAGTGATTATGCGGTGGGTGCAGTTCTTGGGCAGTGCAAGAATAATCTTTTTCATATGGTCTACTATGCTAGCAAGACCTTAAATGGGGCCCAAATGAACTAAACCACTACTGAGAAGGACCTCTTGGCTATAGTCTTTGGTTTCAAAAAATTTCGATCTTATTTGCTTGGGACAAAGGTGACAGTATTCACTAATCATGCGGCCATTCGCTATTTAGTTTCCAAGAAGGATTCGAAGCCGAGACTCATTAGTTGGGTGCTCTTACTACAGGAATTTGAGTTAGAGATCAAGGATCGAAAAGGTACTGATAATCAAGTAGCTGACCATCTCTCTAGATTGGAGAATCCCGAGTCTACTTCACATGATACGACATTGATCAACGAATCTTTTCCGGAAAAGCAGTTGTTCGCAGTTCAGGAGGAAGAGCCATGGTTCGCAAATATTATAAATTATCTTGTCAGCAATATAATGCCTCCTAAATTGACCACATCTTAAAAGAAGAAGTTTCTGCATGAGGTGAAGTGGTATATGTGGGATGAACCGTATTTGTTTAGACAGGGAGCTGACCAGATCATCAGGAGATGTATCCCATTCTGTGAGACGGAGGGGATATTACGAGACTGCCACTCCATAGTTTATGGTGGACACTATGGTGGTGAAAAGACGACAGCTCGTATTCTGCAAGTAGGTTTTTTCTGGCCTACTTTGTTTAAGGATGCTCATTAGTTCATTTTAAGGTGTGATCGTTGCCAAAGAGTGGGAAATCTTACGAGAAAGGATGAGATGCCGTTAAATGTGATGCTTGAAGTCGAGGTCTTTGATGTTTGGGGAATCGATTTTATGGGGCCTTTTGTCTCATCCTGCAATGATCAGTATATCTTGCTGGCAGTCGATTATATCTCAAAATGGGTAGAAGTCAAAGCTCTACCGACAAATGATGCAAAGGCAGTGTTGAATTTTCTTCATAAGCAGATTTTCACAAGGTTTGGAATGCCACGAGTAATCATAAGTGATGAAGGGTCGCATTTCTGCAACCGTAAGTTTACTTCTATGATGCAGCGCTACAATGTGAATCATCGGGTTGCTACTGCCTATCATTCACAAACAAATGGTCAAGCGGAAGTGTCTAACAGAGAGATCAAGCGCATTTTAGAGAAGGTTGTTTGTCCGTCAAGGAAGGATTGGTCTTTAAAGTTCGATGAAGCTGTTTGGGCTTACAGAACAGCATACAAGACTCCACTTGGGATGTCCCCGTTTTAACTTGTGTATGGTAAGGGATGTCATCTACCTGCGGAGCTCGAGCATAAGGCCTATTGGGCATTGAAGAAGTTGAACCTGGATCTAGATGCAGCTGGAAAGAAGCGAATACTTCAGCTTAATGAACTTGACGAATTTCGACTCCAAGCGTAGGAGAACAACAAAATGTACAAGGAAAAAGTGAAAAAGTGGCATAATAGGAAGCTACATCCTAAGTTATTCGTGCTGGGGCAACAATTCTTTTATTCAACTCTCGTCTCCGACTTTTTCCTGGGAAGTTGAAATCAAGGTGGTCTGGACCTTTTATTGTCAAAACTGTGTTTCCACATGGAGCGGTGGAGATTTTTGAGAATGATCCGGACCAAGCATTCAAGGTTAATGGTCAGCGTTTGAAGCACTACTATGGGGACACGGCAAACCGGGAAGTGGTTAGTGCCGTTTTATTGTCAACTTGAGGAAGGTACGCAACGTCAAGCTAATGACGAAAAAGAAGCGTTTCGTGGGAGGCAACCCATGATTTGTTGTTACAGGAACCCTTAGAAGTTAGTAACCTATCCAAAACCACAAAAAAAATCAGAAAAACTGGGCCATAATTTTTTTTTTCCAGAAGCCTTCTGAGCGCCTGCTCAGCTCTGCTGAGCGCCCGCTCAGCTTTGCTGAGCGACCGATCAGGGGTCAACTGGGAGAAAATTTTTTAAGTCCAATAAAATACCAAAAAAAATCTGAAAAACAAAAAAAACAATTTACAGCCCCATTACCCACGATTTATTTTCTCATTACCCCATGTTTTTAACCCTCAAACCCACTCCTAATCAAATTTTACCCTAATCCTTACCTTATATATACATACACTTATTCCATATACTCACCATATACTTTTAAACTTTAAACTCTCTCCCAAACCCAAACACACAAATCTTTAACACTTTTACTCAGTTTCGATGGCACCCAAGAGATCCAGGACTATCGATAGCAGCAGTACTGTCCCTACTGCTGATTCTTCGAGGGGTACTGCTGCAAGGCCTCATTTGAATGATAGGGCTGCTGAGGAGGAGTATACTAGGCTTCTGGGTAAGCCGATGATTGCTGAGAAGGGTTGGATTACTTTTTGTGAATCTTCTGAAGCAGTGCCGATGAGCTGGTTCGCGAATTCTATACGAACGCGAAGGCTGAGAAGAATGGGTATTCTGTGGTCCTGGGGATGACGATTGATTATCACCCTGCAGCGATTCGCCGTGTGATTGGGCAGTGACAGAGGAAGCCCACGGAGGAGAATTGGAATGAGAAGACTGCTGAGGATTTTGAGTTGGATTTGATTTATGCCACTCTCTGTAGACCGGGCACAGTTTGGACCTTCAGGACTGGAACTAACGAGTATCGTCACTTTCCGGCGATCGCGATGAATAAGTATGCCCGTGCATGGAATGCTTTTATTTGTGCTAATTTTTTCCTACTTCCCATGCACATGAGGTCACAGTTGAGAGAGCACAGTTGTTGTGGGGAATTTTGAATGAGGAGTACTATGTGGACCTTGGTGAGTTCATCTACCAAGGAATTTTGAAATTTTTGAGGGGAGCTAAGCACATGAACATCCCTTATACATCCACGGTTACCAAGCTTTGCCGAGCGGTGGGAGTTCAGTGGTCGTCTCATGAGCAGTTGCAGTTGCCGGCCGCTCCTATTAATTCCGGGACTCTGCATGTGATGCAGAAGTGGACCGGTGGGGAGCCCGAGGAGCATGGGCTAGGTTATCGTCTTCCAGGAGGGCGTCCAGAATGAGGTGCTACCATGGCGAGGCCAAGGCGAGATGAGGCTGGTTCTTCTAGAGCTCAGGAGGATGCTGGGATGGCTGATGCCCAGTATAGGAGGGTGTCGAGGAGGATGAACGCTATGTACGAGACACAGAGCAGGTTTGCTCAGGAGCTCACCCTTGCACTTGGGACTGCTTTTCGAGGCCTTGGAGCTGACATCCAGTGGCCAGTTTTTGGTGAGGACTCTGCATATCCGCCTCCTGATACACCACCCTTTGAGGGTGATGATGATGATGATCTCTCCGAGTAGGTATACCCTGTGTTCCTTTCTACTACCTTCACTAGGGACAGTGAAGATTTTAAGTTTGGGGGTGGTAGTTAAGGAATATTTTGTGTGTGTGTCATATAGTTGCATATTCATGATAGTTTAGTTCATATAATTGTATAATTTTTGCCATATAGTTTTTTTTATTATTTATAGCTTTATTTATCATGTCATGTAGCTCATGCATATACCATGATCCCTTTTGCATTGATTTACCAATTGATTTTTGATGTTGATGCGAGTGTAGTGATAGCGTTAAAGTGATGTTGAATCGTGTAGGTTGATATGCATGCTATAAACACTTGTAATTTCACTAAGTCTTAGAGAATGCTTAAGGACTAGATGGTTGTTATGGTTTGATGGTTTTTGAGGTTAATCTATTTATTATGCTTAGAATTTTATAATAGGTTCTTAGTGATAAAAGGCAGGAAAAGAAAAAAATGGAGTGAAAAATGGAATTCATTGCTAATTGTGGCTAGGCGTCAAATGGCTAGTAGCCGGCTCGTATGTTTATGCGAGTAGTCTAGGGTTAAGCAAGATGGAGCGAAACGCACTTGCTCAGAAAGTTGAAAAAAAAGAGAGAGAAAAAAAATAATAGAAAAAGGAAAAAAAAAGAAAAAAAGAAGAAAAATAAAGAGTTAATGCATAATTGATCACGAGTGGGCTCTTTGGTATTCGAGTTATTAAGTTCTTAGGGGACTTTGTGCCTAGTGACCTAAGGCTTTTATAGTCTGGGATCCGCTACCTAACGCTCGCTACATAGATGCCATTGTATAAGTCTTTTGTGGACCTCACTCATTACACGGTCAAATAAGCATTTGTTGTTATAAATAAAAAGCATGATTCTATAATAAGCTCCAGGATTCTTGAAGTGTTATAAGTCACTTTGTGCCTAGAATTTTTATTCTTTGTATAATCATGCGATTGCCTTGAGGATAGTTGAGTCATGATAATTAATCTAGTTTCGAAGCACATCTGTTAAGCATCTGCACACACCACGTTTCTGGCTGTATGTTAGTTTATATGATTCGATGGATCTTTATTCGCCTAATTGCATTTGTTGAGATGTCGTAAGTTGGTTGGCTTGGTCGTAGTAAGGGGGATCACTGCATTTCATATAGATTGCATTCATGCATGTTTTTATTTTGTTTTTGAGTCTGTGACACGTGAGGACAAGCATTGATTTAAGTTTGGGGGTGTGATAAGTGACATTTTATACCACTTAGAACGTCTTATAATAGCTTAAATTGGTGTCTTGAAATCAAGTATTTTGTGTATTTGATGCATTTTTCTAGTGTTTGTGCATTTCAGGGTATTAGTTGCATTTCGGGAGAGAATTCATCAATAATAAGCCTTGGCATGTGTTTAGCATTGCAAGTGGGAAAATAGGAGAAGATTGCAGCGAAGAAATGGAGCAAAAACAGAGTATTTTCCAGAAGGGGTCTGAGCGCCCACTCAGCTCTGCTGAGTGGCCGCGTAGGAAGCTGAGCGCCCGCTCAGGAATGCTGAGCGGCCGCGCAGGGTCGTAATTTCAGATTAATTATTTTAGACTCCTATTTCTGTTTGGCTTCCAACTTCTGAGTTATCTGGGTTTTATGGGACTCCTATATAAGTAGATTTCAGAGACGTTTCACAAAGGTTGGATCGTAGTATTAATCGAAGAGCGAAGGAGAGAAGGAAGAAGACCATTTTAGCACACTGCAACGAAGAGGAAGCATATTTTCTTGTGATTCTTTATTTCGTTGTAACGTTGGATGCTAGTTTCTTTACTTTGAACCTATTTACTCTTGTGACGTACTCTGGTTTAATATAAGTAGTTTTAGTTATTATTCTCTTGTGTTTATTTATCATGTTTTCATATGAACCCATGATGACGATGAGTGCTATCATGGGCTAATCGTGATCATGGGGTCGTAATGGATTTACTATGGAATTCTTTAGTTAATTGTTTAATATCTTAGTGTATGATGATTGTATGATATCTAGTATTGGTTGTGCGTATTCGTCTTATGTGCATCGCGAACATATAAGATATGGTGTTAATCTCTTGTGAAGCGACGGTGGATCTTGAGATTTAGAACTTGCCATGCTAGCATTGGTTCATGTACGATGTTGCGTGACTAGTGGGTAACTCTAACCGTTTTATTCGCCCTGTGTAATCAAAAGGAATAACTTGTGCTTAAATCGTTATGTTGTCAATTTCTATAGACATATAGGGACTCAACATAATTGATGCCTATTCAACTTCTATCTTAATTGTGGATGTTTGGTAGAATGGTATTAGTACAATAAGAGTTGGTTTTTATCAGTTTCATGTTATTCGATTAATATCATCACTGTTGCATGCTAAGGGTAATAACAATGACTATTGAAGGAAGTAGTAATGAAGTTGTGATCTCATGAGTGTTCGAATATTGTTAATTCGAGTGTTAATTAATTGCTTAATTGTAGTACTTAATTGTAGTTAATAATTAGATAATCAAATCTAAGTGTTATTGTCTTAACATTGGGAAGTAATCATACATTGGTAAGTGAGTTTAATTGAACATAATTAGTCTGAGTCTCTGTGGGAACGAACTAGAAAGTATTCTATATTACTTGCGAACGCGTATACTTGCGTGTGTTATTAGCGCGTGTTTTCGCCCTAACAATAAATCTCAGTTTGTGATCTAGTCTTGGACTTTGAAGTCTCAGAATTTGACTTTTCCCTGATCACAATACCTTTTTCCTTAGGCCTTGGAGGTTTCTTTGCATCAGAAGCTTTAGACTTAAGATTTATCTTCTCAGCTGCAAATCTAGCTTCTTCCTCCTTGAGAGTTTCCAAATCCATTCCTGGATTTTTTTTCAGAAATAATCTTCTAGCTATCTCCTCATCAAGTGTCTGGATTTTATGATCTTTATAATAAACAGTAGTCTGCTTCCCTTTTAGCTTCAGAGTTTGTAAAAACTTCTGAGAGTCTTTAGATCCTGACTGAATCAGAATATTAGAACTTGACATCAGACTTTGTTTATCAGAACTTGACTTCAGACTTTTAGCATTCACAACATCAGAACTTGACTTGTTCTGTGTAGAAGATTTTCCTTGAACTTTTCCTTGACCTCTTCTCTTATTACAGTTTCCCTGGTCATCACCTTTATCATCCTTCTTCTTCAGTATTTGAGTAGGTGAGCATTTGAACTTAACTACCTTCTCCCCCTTTTTGGCATCATCAGGAAGTAAGAGAGAGAGAAGAAGTTCAACCGAAGATTGGATTTCATCCAATTGAGCTTTCTGAGAAACTTGGTTAGCCAGGACCTCATCAATTTGGGCCTGTTGCTTCTCTTGAATCTTCTCAATGGCTTCAACTTTCTCAAGAGTAGGTCTGACATATCTATTCTTGTCAAGCTTGAGCTTTAGATCTATCTTATCAGTATGTTCCTTTGGTGTATCAACCTTTTCATGAGTAGAAGAATGTAGACCTTGAAGATGTTTGGTAGATAGAGCAGTGATCTTGAGTTGTGTCTTTAAATCAGCATTTGTGAGCAACTCATCAGCTTTAGCAATATGCTCTGTCTGAACGTTAGAGCTTGGAATGAAATCAGTGTCCTTCCACTTCTTGGTCCACTCCACACCTCTGTGAGTATCCTCCCAAGGAATAGGTGCTTCATTTTCAACAAATTTTTTCACCAATGCTTCCTTGCCTAGTATAGGAACTGGAGTCTCAACAGAAACACTGTCTTCGGAACTTGAGGAAGACTCACTATGTTCTGAAAACACAAGAGTGTGTGTTACAACTGGAGATTCAGGAATAACATTATCTAAATTCTGAGCATCATAATTTATCTCCAGAGCTGGTGTGGTTGGTGTAGATGGTATCTCAACATTTAAAATTGGAGAATGAGTTGGAGATTGCTGAGCTTCCGTAGATAGAGCTTCTAGATAAAGAACATTTTGTATATTCAAATTGTGAATATCTATCTTAGAGTTTTCAGTTTGTTCTTAAGCATCATTTGTAGCTTTAATAGGAGAGACATGAGGGGTAATCACTGTATCGTTAGCAGTGTCTTTGGCTTGAGCTGGAAGGGCTTCAATGATAATTGGTCTTGTGAGATCAGAGATTCCTGATCCCCTTCCTCAACTTCTTCAATGTCCTCTGATGGAGCCTTAGCCAAATACGTCCTAGCCATCATTTTCTTCAATCTCCTTGCCAATGAAGGAGTTGCTTCAGCAGCAACAGAACTTACAGATATCTTTCTTTTCAAAGTATCAGAATTTTGAGCTGCTGTTTCTTTCTGAGAAGTAACATTCTCAGCTTCAATTATCACAGGTTCTGATGTATGAACCTGTGCATCAACTGTTTCCTCTTCACTATCAGATTCATCTCTTAGAATCATCTTCCTTCTCTTTTGTGGAGGTTGAGGAACAGACTTTGTCCTCTTTGGCCTGGAAGATGAAGATCTGATGGTATGTGCTGATGATTCAGGTTGAGATGATTGAGTTGATGGTTTGAAAGATGTCTTGATGGTAGATTTTGGTTGTGGTTGAGAAGTTTGAGGTGTTTGGGTAGTGGTGCTAGGTACTGATGGTTGAGATTCAGATGGTTGGACATCAGGATATAGTGCAGTGTATGTAACTGGATCATAGGTTATTAAGGCTTGTTTGACAGATAAAGGAATTTGAAGGGGTCTTAACACAGCCTTCTTATTATCAGTAGATAATAAGTCATTAAAAGCTTTTTTAGCTAGTCTAAATGGTGAAAGTAATTCACTAGCAAATTGGGGCTTATCTGAACAACAAACACTATAGATAAGCTGACAAAATCTAGCAAAATAGACAGTATTCCTATCTTCTGTCATCCGATCCCCAATAAAGCCTAAAACAACACTTGCATAATCAAAATCAGTTTGATTAATGAGAGCATACCCGATTTTTTGAGAGCATACCCAATTTTTTGACTGAGTATGGGGATTGCATCGAAATTAGAACATTTGTTGGCGAAGGTCTTTGTAATGTAGTCAAAGAAGAAACTCCATTCCCTCCTTATGTAAGATCTCTTCAATTGACCCAGCTTGGCCAATGTCTTTTCATACCCTAGGCTAGCCATCATATTTTGAAGAACTGGTTCCTCAACAGTTGTATAAGCGCAGTTCTCAGGCAACTGCAATGCTTGGCGAACTGTAGCCAAAGTCACGACATGCTCATCCTCCCCTGTTGTAAAGATAATACTTGGGGACCCTTGAGCACCACCATCATCATATATTCCACTTCTCCAAAACTCCAGAACTTGGGTTCCAGAGATTACTTCTGGTTGGGTTAAAACATACCCAATATCAGAATTAGCAAGGAAATCCTGAATAAAGTGAAGTTCTGATGGTGCTTCAGCCTTGCTAAGAATAGACGAGTAGTTGTTAGGAACAAACTTAGCTCCATTGAAAATCAAGTCTTTTGGTGCCATCTCTGTAAGAAATTAAGTGGGAAAGATAGTGTTTTCAAGGTGTTTGATAAAACTCCTGTAAGAAAACGCTTCAGAGAATATTAGAGAGAGAGAGAATAAAAGAGATTAAGAATAGAAAAGTAAGTAAAAGATTAGAAAATCTTTTAACTCCCATATATATACTCTCTCCACTCAACAGTTATATTTTGAAGCATGGGATACACTTTACACTGGGCAACGTGTGAACAGTTAGTAAAAAGTTAAAGCAGGAGTTAATGGGCACGTAAACTAAGCAATAATTACCGTGCACATGCAGTTTTTCAGGACATACACGTTTCTCGCTAAACCATAATGATTATTACTGTTTTTATCTCACCTAATTATATTCTGATTAAATAGTACTGTTTCAGTTTTTACCAGAAATAATTCAAGTAAAGAATAATGCCACGTAAGCATCAAGGATTCCATCAGGATTTAATATCAGAACTTAACTTATATCAGATTTTAACAGTCATCAGAATATGGCTTATCAACTCAAAAAGTGAATATCTTTTTCTGTGATTCTTCATAAAAATACTGACTTGTTTTTTTCAGAGTTTAATCATCAGGACTTCCATCAGAACTTGTCCTCAGAATTTATGAAAATGACACTTAACTGTTTGTCAAAAACAACTTAATCACCACAGTAATTTTCATCATTCATATGGAGTGAAAGTGTGTGCATTCAGCAGAATATCAGATAAAGATTAAAGTATAATAAACTTCAATACATCTTAGAAATAAGGCATAACTAAGAAAAGTGCTTAAAATCTGTCATCAATCACAAAGTCTACTCAAGAACAAATTTATGCAAGAATCCACCTCAACTGTTTGTGCTCATTTGAAATTCCTTTTTACAGTGGCTTCTCAGTGTAAGTGAGTCATGACTGCTCATCATAATTTATGATGTTGTCAGATTATTTCTCCAGTAATCAGAGAATGTGAAAAGCCACCAAGAAAATTTATTTGCTTTTCTAATGCATATTACTTAATACCAGCAATGCACTTGGGTCTTCCCTTCCACATATTTACTCTAGATCTCAAAGGAGTACCTGACTTTTCTTTTCTTTTCATTTCTTTTGATAAGTGAGGCTTATCAGCATGTAGTTCATCCTTAAGATTTACTGACATCAGAATCTAACAGATAAGAAGCAAGAATCTAGTTTGTGACTTAGTAATAAGATACACAAAGTAAACTTGACTAAGCTCAAAATCAGAATTTGCTTGTGTTAATGAGTTTCCACATAAACAATTAATTCAAACATGGGATTTCTAGTATATTAAAGACTACTAGGTCAGCATCTAGCACAGTTATCCTCATTGGATTGAATAGTCACAGAACATTCAAACAACTATCAGAGTTTAAAGATCCACATCAGATAACAATCAGCATTTAATGAATTTTCATTTTAAGCACAGATTACATGAAGATAAGATAATTAGTAAACACTGATCATAAAGTCTGATGCATGAGAACAAAAACTAAGCAGATTTAGAGAAAGAACCTGAAACCATTCCAAGTTCATTTACCAGTCTTGTAAAAGTAGCTTCACATAGTGGTTTGGTGAAGATATCTGCTAGTTGTTGATCTGTTGGAACAAAATGCAATTCCACTGTACCTTCCATCACATGTTCCCTTATAAAATGGTACCTAATGCTGATGTGCTTTGTCATTGAGTGTTGAACTGTATTACCGTCATAGCAATAGCACTCTGATTATTACAGTAAATAAGGATTTTAGAAAATTATAACCCATATTCCAGTAACTGATTCTTCATCCAAAGAATCCGTGCACAACAGCTTTCTGCAGCAATATATTCTGCTTCTGCAGTTGATGTGGAAATTGACTTCAGTTTCTTGCTAAACCAAGAAACCAATCTGCCTCCTAAAAATTGGCAGCTTCCACTAGTGCTTTTCCTGTCTATTTTGCATCCTGCAAAATCTGCATCTGAGTAACCTATTAGCTTAATATTTGATTCTCTAGGATACCACAATCCTAGATCAGCTGTAACCTTAAGATACTTGAAAATTCTTTTCACAGCTATTAAGTGAGGTTCTCTTGGATCAGCTTAAAATTTTGCACAAAGACAGGTAGCATACATGATATCAGGTCTACTTGTAGTTAAATAGAGTAAAGAACCAATCATACCTCTGTAGTTAGTAATATCAACTCGTGAGCCAATATCTTTACCTAATTTGGTTGCAGTGGCCATGGGAGTGGATGCAGTTGAACAATCTTGCATTCCAAATTTCTTCAGTAAATTTCTGGTATACTTGGATTGACTAGATAAAAGTACCTTCTTTATTTTTCTTGACTTGAAGTCCCAGAAAATAGCTAAGAACTCCCATCATACTCATTTGATATCTTGACTGCATTAGCTTTGCAAACCTCTCACAGAGTTTGGCATTTGTAGAACCAAATATGATATCATCAACATATATATGTACCAAAAGTAAGTCATTTCCATGGTTGAGATAGAACAGTGTTTTATCAATTGTACCTCAGTGAAATCCACTTTCCAGAAGGAATTGAGCTAAAGTCTCATACCATGCTCTAGGAGCTTGCTTAAGGCCATAAAGTGATTTGTCAAGCCTGTAGACATGATTTGGAAATTTTGAATCTACAAAGCCTGGAGGTTGTTCAACATAGACCTCTTCTTCCAATTCTCCATTAAGAAAAGAACTTTTCACATCCATTTGAAAGACTTTAAACTTTTTGTGAGCAGCATAAGCCAAAAAGATTCTTATGGCTTCTAATCTAGCAACTGGTGCAAATGTTTCATCATAATCAATAACCTCATGTTGAGAGTAACCCTTAGCAACCATCCTTGCTTTGTTTCTTGTAATTATTCCATCACTATCAGTTTTGTTTCTGAACACCCATTTTGTGCCAACAACTGATCTGTTCTTTGGTCTTGTCACTAGGGTCCAAACTTTATTTGTTTCAAATTCATTTAACTCTTCCTGCATTGCTTGCACCCAATCAGCATATTGAATAGCTTCTTCCACTTTCTTTGGTTCAGTCTGAGATAGAAAAGAATGATAGAGACATTCTTTTGATGTTGCAGTTCTAGTTCTGATACCTCCTTCAGGATCTCCAATTACTAAGTCAGGTGTATGTGATTTGGTCCACTTCATTGTAGATTGAAGTTAACTTCTAGAACTGGATCCTCCCCCATGATCAATGTTGTCTCCATCAGCATTTTTTGATTATCCCCCTATAGTTATGCTCTCTGAGACTTCAGAATTTGACTTGGATCCTTTAGGATTTGAAGTATCAGAGTTTCCAGAATTATCAGAATTTGGCTCATCAGAACTTGATGAATCAGAACTTGAAGAGCTAGTGATAGGTTCTGATGCTTCCTGAGAGTCTTGAGATGTGGTAGAATTTCCAGCTTGCTCCCCCTGGACAGGTGCATTTTCCTTTGGAGTTGTTACCACAGATTCAATGACATCAATACTTACAGCATCAGAGTTTAAGTCATCAGAATTTACAGAATCAGAATTTAAGTCTTCATTTTCAAATCTCAGCTGATCGTGATCATTGAAATCTTCAAGTCCAGTAATCTTATTATCATCAAAAGATACATTGATAGATTCCATGACAACCCTTGTTCTTAAATTGTAGACTCTGGAGGCTTTTGTGGAAAGTGGATATCCAACAAAAATTCCTTCATCAGCTTTTAGATCAAATTTTGACAGCTGTTTAGGATGAGTCTTAAGAAGAAAACACTTACATCCAAATACATGAAAGTATTTCAGATTTTGATTCTTTTTCTTCACCATCTCATAAGGTGTTTTTCCATGCTTGTTTATGAGTGTTGCATTCTGTGTAAAACAAGCAGTCTGCACAGCTTCAGCCCAAAAGTAGGTTGGCAGCTTTGCTTCATCAAGCATAGTTCGTGTAGCTTTAATGAGAGTCTTGTTCTTTCTTTCTACAACTCCATTTTGCTGTGGAGTTCTAGGTGCAGAAAATTCCTGTTTGATTCCATGCTCTTTGCAGAACTCTTCCATGATTGAATTCTTGAACTCAGTGCCATTATCACTACTTATAATTTTAACAGAATCTTTGACCAACTTATCCAGCTGTCTGACATGATCAGTTAGAGTAGATGCAGTTTCATTCTTCTTGTGCAAGAAGTACACCCAAGTGTACCTTGTGAACTCATCCACTATAACCATAGCATATTTCTACTTTGCAATAGACATGACATTGACTGGACCAAATAGATCAACATGCATTAGGTGATAAGGCTCAAGAATTGATGACTCAGTTTTGCTCTTGAAAGAAGATTTTCTTTGTTTTTCCTTTTGACAAGAATCACAAAGGCCATTAGGAGCAAATACTGATTTTGGCAGTCCTCTCACATGATCTTTCTTTATAAGCTCATTTATGTTGTTGAAGTTTAAATGAGAGAGTCTTTTGTGCCAATTCCAGCTTTCTTCAATTGATGCTCTACTCAACAGACAGATTGTGAGACCATCAGAACTTGTTGAAAGTATGGCTTCATAAATGTTATCATGCCCGTAACCTTTCAGAACCACTTTGCCTGTAGAATTGCTTACAACTTCACAGTGTTCTTCTAAGAAATCCACATGATAACCTCTGTCACAGATTTGACTCACACTCAGCAGATTATGTTTATCCTGAGACAAGAGCTACTGATTCAATGATGACATTCCCAATATTAATATTGCCATATCCCAGAGTTTTTCCCATGTTTCCATCTCCATAAGAAACTCCTGGGCCATCTTTCTCCACAAATTCTGAGAGCAGGGCTTTATTTCCAGTCATATGTCCTAAACATCCACTATCCAGTACTAGGATGTTTTTCTTGTTGCCCTGCAATCACAAAGACCACTAATAGTTAGTTTTAAGGACCCAGTCTTGCTTGGATCCTTTGGCCTTTTTAAGTTTGTTAGCATTTGCAGCAGATTTAATATCAGAGTTTATGCTAACATGTTGTTTATCATAACTTTTATCAGACTTTGCATCAGAATTTACACTAGAAGGAATTAAAGCAACTTTCTTTAAAGAAGGTTTTATTTGATAATAATCATAGTACAAACTATGATATTCCATACAAGTATAAATGGAATGCCATAAACTACCACAATGAAAAGAAGGATTTTGTGGCTTAAACCTAACAGACTGACTCTTAACTCCTGACTCAGGAGGTAAAGAGTTTATATTATTATTCTTCCTGCAAAAAGAAGCAAGATGGTTAGAGTTTCCACAGTTATAACATTTCTTTCTAGGAGCATTAGGAACAGGCATATAATTATTGCTTTTATTTACACCTTCCTTTCCATTCCTATTTTTCCTAGCTGCCTTTACCTTGTTGACATTTACTTATTTCTTTCAGCTTATATTTAAGCTGCTTCTTAGTCATTAAGCCCATGTTGACTTCAGCTGGTTTATCATGTTCTAATTGTCAGAAGTTGACTTCTCCTTAACTTCTGTCACAGACTCTTTCATCTTTTCAGAATCAGACTTTACAGTTTTAGTTACAACTTAACAGGATTTACCTTTGGCTTAGCAGTTTGTTTAACAACAATTGGCTCAATTTGTTCAGTTCCTTTTTCACTTTTATCATCTCCATAACCTAAGCCCTCTTTCCAGTTTCCACTACTTAATAAATTCTGAGTTGTTCTGCCAGAGTTAGTCCAAGTCCTGATAATCTCTCTTTCCTTTCCTAACTCAGTTTTTAGAGATTGATTCAATTTTAGCACTGCATCTCTAACATAAAAAGCATCATCTCTTTCATTTTGAGTTTGATGGAACTTTACTAACTCATTTTCTAAATAGTCATTTCTTTTCTTATAAGCAAGATTTTCAGAAGTTAATCTTTCACATGTTAAAGTTTAATCTCTGTAGCTAATAAACATGGTTTTAAGATATAATCTCAACTCAGTAATATCATCAGTATGAAAAGCATAAGTTGTTTGAGGTACCTTCAATTCAGCAGTTTCAAGGCTGTCATCACTATTTCCATTAAAGCATAATTCACCTCATCTTCAGAATCTGAAGAGTCTGTCCAGCTTTTTTTTTTTGTGACAAGTGCCTTGCCTTTGTCACTCTTTCCTTTGTTGTAGTCAGGAGATATGTGGCCTCTATCACCACAATTGTAACATTTGACATTTGAGTTGTCTCCTCTGTCAGACTTTGCACTTTTGCCTTTATACTTTCTGAACCCTTTCTTATCAGTACTTCCATCTTTCTTGGAAAACTTTTTTCCCCTTCTGAATTTCCTGTAGGCCATCTTTGTGATACCCTTCACCATAAGAGCACACAATTTCATCATCTCTTCATCAACATCTATTTCAGGTAAACTTACAGTTTCTGAATCATTATCATCAGAACTTGATGATTCTGAATCAGACTTTATGATGAGAGCCTTTCCTTTGCCTTTCTTTGAGACAACCACTTTAGGGGATTCCTCCTCAGCTTTAAGAGCAATTTTCCTTGACTTTCTCCCATATCTCTTGTTTCTTTGATCCATCTCAAGTTCATAAATCTTGAGCATACCATAAATTTCGTCAAGAGTAGTTTCATCAAGAGCATAGTTATCTCTTATAGTAGTAGACTTCAAATCCCAACTTTTAGGAAGAGCTAAAAGGAATTTTAGATTTAAATCTTCAAGATCATATTCCTTGTCCACCAGTGACAGATCATTCAAGAGTTTGAAAAACCTGTCATATAAATCAGTTAATGATTCATCAGCTTTTGAGTCAAAGTGCTCATACTCTTGAGTGAGTATAGTCCTCCTGTTCTTCTTGATCACATCAGTTCCCTGGAATCTTGTCTCCAAAGCATCCCATATCTCCTTTGCAGTCTTGCAATGAATTACCCTGTTTGACATGACATTATCAATGGCACTATGCAGCAAATTCCTTACCTTTGCATCCTTGGAAATGGATGAGATATCTTCAGCTGTATACTCACTTTTCTCCTTTGGTATGATCTTTGCTGGCTGATCTGAAACTACAACAGAGAGCTTGGTTGGCTTATGTGGTCCTTCATTAATTCTGTCAAGGTATTCTGGATCTGTAGCTTCCAGAAACATAGCCATCTTCACTTTCCATATGGGATACTCAGAAGGTCTCTGTATGGGAACCTTAATGGTCTCATATCGACTGTGGATTTGAGTGTTTTTAGTTTTTTCAGTTTTGGTGGGCTTGGTTGGATTTTCTACTTCTTCAGACATGATTGTTTAGATCTTTACTGTATGTGTGTTAACAGATAAGCTCTGATACCAATTATTAGGTCACACAACACTGAAGGGGGTTGAATACAATGTAGAATACAATCAAATCGATATCGAACACTAGTAACAGTAAATAGATATATTCAATATAATAAACTCTGTTACAATGGAACTGTTCTCTCTCAGTGATAAACAAATATCACGAGAGCTGCTAGGTTATAATGTTTGATCTTCTCGATAATGATAACACATATAATGTAAACCTATGTATGTGTTTATATAGTACACAGTTACAAGATAACTTCTAATTGATATGGAATATAATTCTGTCTCCTAAAATATATCAATCAGATATCTTATATAATTCTTTCAGTCTTCTAACTCTTTCTATGCATATCTTTTTTTATATTAGTCTCGATCTTATTTCCTGTAAATCAGCTTCCTTCCTTAACTGTCAGTCCTCCCGTACTTAAGTTCTGATATCTATCTTCTGATATTTATCTTCTGATAATCTAAGTTCTGATATCCTTAAGTCCTGACTTCCCATAAGTACTGATTCCAGTAAGTACTGACATTTCCTGTTTTGTTAAGATCTGAAAACTAAACATGAAACACATTAGACATGACATCTCAAATATATCTAACAAAGTTAATGTTGGTCATTTGTCCATCAAGCAATTGAATAACATATTAGAAAAGATTGAGGTTAAAATAAAAACTAAAAAGAAAAACAATAGAAATGGGAAACTAGGGATTAACAAACATAACAACTACACACCTGATAAGTATGCTCCAAGAAAAATCTGTGTTAAGTGTGGTAGTGTTAATCATTTTTCTGTTAATTGCAAACTTGCCATGCCTACTCCTATATTTGTACCCTTTTCCTTTCCCAACATGAATGCCATGCCTTCTATGCCTATGAATGCTATTTCTGCTCAGAATATGAATGCACAATTTGATAATATGCCATTTGTATCTAATCCTTACTATGCCGCATTTAGTATGCCATAAATGCCATTTATCATGCCTTACTGGAATAACATGTTTGCAAACAGCATGCCTTTTCCTGCTAATCAAAATGTGCATGAAATTCTATTTTAATGACTGTTTTCAAAGGTCCAACTCAAATGACTAAGGATGAATCAGAAATTCCCAAGTCAAATGAGATCAAACCTAAGAAACCAAAAGAAGAAAGCTAAAAAGGTAGGACCCAAGGAAACTTGGGTATAAAAAACAACTTGATTTAGTTTTGATGTGTGCAGGGAAACAGAAAGAATCTTTGGTACCTGGATAGTGGTTGTTCAAGGCACATGACTGGAGATTCTACCCTGCTCACAGAGTTCAAGGAGAGAGCTGGCCCAAGTATTACTTTTAGAGATGACAGCAAGGGTTAGACTGTGGGATATGGCTTGATTTCAAAAGAAAATATCATCATTGAAGAGGTTGCCCTAGTGGATGGTCTCAAGCACAATCTATTGAGTATCAACCAGCTTTGTGATAAGGGCAATTCAGTAACCTTCAATTCAGAAGCCTGTGTTGTGACAAACAAAAAAAGCAACAAAGTGGTTCTCACTGGAGTGAGAAAAGGAAATGTGTATCTAGCTGACTTCAACTCATCTAATGCATAATCTGTCACTTGTTTTCTCAGTAAAGCAAGTCAAGATGAAAGTTGGCTATGGCACAAGAAGCTATCCCATCTAAACTTCAAGACTATGAATGAACTTGTCGAGAAAGAAATGGTTAGAGGCATTCCTCAAGTGGAGTTTTCTAAGGATAGATTGTGTGATGCCTGCCAAAAGGGAAAGCAGATTAAAGCATCATTCAGAAAGAAGCTTGATTCAACAATTGAAGAACCTTTGCAATTGCTATACATGGATTTATTTGGACCAGTCAATGTGTTGTCCATTTCAAGGAAAAGATTTTTCCTAGTAATTGTAGATGATTTCTCAAACTTCTCTTGGACATATTTCCATAAGGCCAAAGATGAAGCTAGTGAAATCATCATCAATCACATAAGACAAGTCAACAATCATCCTGATTTCAAGGTAAGAAGAATCAGGAGTGACAATGGAACCGAGTTCAAGAATTCTTTGATGAAATTATTTTGTGAAGAGAATGGGATAATGCATGAGTTTTCAGCAGCAAGAACTCCACAACAAAATGGAGTAGTGGAAAGAAAGAACATATCTCTTATTGAAGCTGCAAGGACAATGCTTGAAGAATCAAAGTTACCAATATATTTTTGGGATGAAGCTGTGAATACTGCCTGCTACACTCAGAATATTTCTTTAATTAATTAAGCAAAGTATATGACACCCTACCAATTGTTCAAGAACAAGAAACCAACCCTAAATTTTCTTCATGTCTTTGGCTGCAAATGTTTTATCTTGAGGAATCAAACTGATCAATATGGGAAGTTTGATGCTAAAGCAGATGAAGGAATTTTTGTTGGATATGCTGTGGGAAAAGCATATAGAGTCTACAATATTAGAACCAACATTGTTATTGAATCAATACATGTTGTGTTTGATGATAAAAAAATTTAAGGACTGCAAGATGAAGATTCTCATGAAAGCCTTAAGTTTGATAATGTGGAGATGGTTAGTGATGACAATGATGATGAAAGTGATCAAGAAACAGTGAATAAGGATAATGCAGAAAAATCTACAACTAATGAAGCACATAATTCAACATCTGTCGAGTTGCAAAATGCTTCATATGTCGGGAGACAATCTGCCTTATCCGTAGGGAGACAATCAGCTTCATCCGTCGGAACACAAAGTGCACCATCCGTCGGGTCATCAAGAGAAGCTGGAAGTCAGAATAGATCACTTACAGAAAGCTCTCCTTTCTCAAATCAAAGATTCACAAACTCAGGGGGAGTTTCTAATAATCAAAACTCAGTCACACATCAAGACAACAATTAGGCCTCTTCATCTAGAGCTAATCTACTTAAACAAAGAAAATGGATTAAGGATCACCCCTTTAAGTTCATCATTGGTGATGCATCTTCTAGAGTTCAAATAAGGAGAGCAACTCAAGAAGAATGTCTATATAGCAGCTTCCGATCTAAGGAAGAACCAAAGAAGGTAGAATAAGCTTTGTTGGATCCTGGTTGGATTTTAGCTATGCAGAAGGAGCTAAACCAATTTGAAATGAATAAAGTATGGAAGCTGGTACCCAAGCCCAAAGGAAAGAATCCAACTGACACCAAATGGGTATTCAGAAACAAGATGGATGAAAATGGAATAGTAGGAAGGAACAAAGCTAGATTGGTTGCTAATGGCTATTGTCAACAAGAAGGAATAGATTTTGATGAAAATTTTGCTCCTGTTGCAAGACTTGAAGCCATCAAAATTTTCTTAGCCTACGCAGCTCATGCCAATTTCAAGGTCTATCAAATGGATGTCAAAAGTGCTTTTCTGAATGGAGATTTGGAGTAGGAAGTCTATGTTAGTCAGCCTCCTGGTTTTGAAGATCCAAATTTCCCAAATCATATCTACTATCTTTTGAATGCACTTTATGGACTGAAGCAAGCACCTAGAGCCTGGTATGACACTTTATCAAAGTTTCTTTTAGAAAATCACTTCACAAGATGTACAGTTGATAAAACTTTATTCTTTAGAAATGTTAATGGCTCTAGTATACTTGTTCAAATTTATGTAAATGATATTATTTTTGGCTCTACAGATGAAAAACTTTGCAAAAAGTTTGCCAAATTGATGCAAAGTAACTATGAAATGAGCATGATGGGAGAGCTAAATTACTTTCTTGGTTTGCAAGTTAAGCAAGTTAGTGATGGAATATTCATTAGTCAAACTAAATACATTTATGATCTTTTAAAGAAGTTTCATCTAATGGATTGCACATCTGTAAAAACTCCCATGGCCACTACAACTAAGCTTGAATTAAACACTACTGAAAAGTCTGTGGATATTTCAAGCTATAGAGGCATGGTTGGCTCACTTCTGTACTTAATAGCTAGTAGGCCAGATATAATGTTTGCTACTTGTCTTTGTGCTAGATTTCAGGCTGATCCTAGAGAATCTCACTTAGTAGCTATTAAGAGAATTTTCAGATATCTCAAGGGAACACCAAAACTTGGCATTTGGTACCCTAAAGATTCTGGTTTTGATCTAACTGGTTATTCAGATGCAGATTATGCAGGTTGTAGAATAGACAGAAAAAGTACAACAGGAACCTGTCAATTTCTAGGGAACAAGCTTGTGTCCTTGTTGAGTAAAAAGCAAAATTCAGTTTCTAATTCTACAGCTGAAGCTGAATATATTGCTACTGGTAGTTGCTGTGCACAGATTTTGTGGATGAAAAACCAATTGTTGAACTATGGTCTACAAGTGGAAAGAATTCCCATTTTCCATGATAACACAAGTCCAATTGCCATCACTGAAAATCCAGTGCAACATTCAAGAACAAAGCACATAGATATCAAGTACCACTTCATAAGGGAACATGTGATGAGTGGTACTGTGGAACTTCATTTTGTTCCAAGTGAAAAGAAGCTTGCAAACATATTTATCAAGCCATTTGATAAATCCACCTTTTAAAGGTTGGTAAGTGAGTTAGGTATACTTAATTATTCTTGAATCATTTCAGATATTTTGCAAGTTATCATGCATCCAGAAATTTAATTATTTTTCTACTTTGGATGAAATTTTGGCTAAGTCCAAATTTACATCCCGACAGATGCTCATTATCCATCGAGTTTGATCATCCGTCGGAATATTAATTTTTAATAAAAATCAATTATTTTTTCTGGAATAGTTTATAACTCGACGGATAACCTTCTAATTTCACTGATATAGTTAACATGCTTAATTCCATGGGCTATGCACTCACTACCTCTAAATTAAGTGAAATTAGAAGGTTGGGTCTTAGGAAAGAATGGAGTTATCTGTGTGATGTGGTAACTAAAGTGTTTTCTGGTAAAATTAACAACTTTGATTCTATTAACATATCCATGTTTTACATGTTAGTTACTGATAAGTACTTTAATTTCAGTGACCTGGTTTTGTTTGAGTTAGGCTTTAAGTTAGGAGAACTCAATAAGAGAGGTAAAAATGTCTATTATGCTAGATTTTTCATGATGCTTGCTAACCATCTCATTGAGAATATTTTGATTGAGAACCCAACCAACAAGCTAAATTCGTGGGTTCAAGAAAGAAAAATAATTGCAGATCTTAATAGAGCAGACCACCACAAAGAGGTGCCCCTCTTCTATTTTCCAGTAATGGAGGGACCTCAGGTAAGTGAGGTAATTTTTACTGTCTCCACTCTTCCAACCTCACACATTTCTTTGCCTTCTAATGTAGCAATGGCATTTGTGTCAATGACCAAACAGATGCCTACCCAAGCTACTAAATCACAAACTTCAAAATTCAAATCTAAGAAAGCCCCCTCAGGTTTCTTTCAAAAAAAACTAGTTGTAAAATCCACTAAACAAAAAGAGGGGAGTGTGAAGGTGGGTGAGAAAGGTGAGGGACAGGGTAAAAATCAAAGAAGCCCTAAGAATAAGGCTGATGAGAAGAGTGTATCCAAACCTAGCCACACCATAATTTCCCAACAAACTATGGTTGTTAATAAGGAAATAAGCTCATTACTAGTTTCATCCTCCCAAAAGGGTGTCACTATTGAAACAGGCTCCCAACCAGGAGCACAGGCCAAAAGGGGTAGGGACACTAGCTTACACAAACTTATGCTAGAAAGAAAAGATCAAAAACCCTTGGGGATGCACATGGCACACACACAGTGCAAACTGGTGCTAAAGACACAATCACTGCACCATCTCAAAGTCAGATTGATGTGGCTCCAATAAATATGGAGTCACAGCCAAAATCTCTTATAATTGAAGCACCTGATACACCAAATTCTCCCACACACTCACTGGATGTTGACATGATAAATACATCACTTCCAAATTCTCCATCTTTAACTCTCTTGGAGAAGCCAAAAATCCAAGCAAGTGAGCATCATCTTTTAGATGATTTGTTGGCTCACTTGCCATTTATTTTTGAGACTGTTGAAACTTCTGTGCCTAAATTATCATTAATCTGCACAGAGTTTGTAGTAGTCTCCACTCCAAACTCATTTATTTCTTCTATCCCAATGGATATTCATCATCCGTCGAGTAGTGATTGTATCCCGACGGATAAGCCTAACATCAGTCATCTGTCGGATAGCCAAACTACTATCGCGATGGATATTCTTCATCCGTCGGGTGTCTCTGCACAACTTAAAATTTATTCAATTCTCACAAGTGCAGAAGACTTAGTAGTAATATAATCACTCTTAGGACTGAGGGAAGGGAGTGTATTGAGTGAGAGTCTGGGTTGCTCCCAGGAAAAAGGAGAGAAAAAGAGTGAACAAATGCAGTCCATTTCTTCAGGACTGGCAAAAGTGAGTGACAGGAGTCCCACCTTAGATGGTGAAGGTGAGGGTGTGAGTGTGGGAAGCCAAGGGGAGCCCTTGATGCAATAAAAGAGAGATCATGAGAGAAAAGCAGGTACATGAGAAATAATGGTAGACATCATTGTTAGTGAGTCAATGAATGTCAATGTGGCAAACAGAGAGGATCTATCTCAGCATAGTCAAGCTGTTATAGATTCCACCTCTTTGGATGCTGAGACATTTACTCATCCTGTTTCAGCATATCAACTTTTGGCTGGACAGGGCAATGAAAGTGCAGAAAGGATGCTAAATTTGGTGCACACTACTCAATCCATGCAAAGGGCAAAGGATGCCATCACAGATATGCCTTCTACAACTGGTGATGACATAGATTATGAAGCTGGTGGATCAGAAGAATTCTTTGGTGATGATAGTGAAGAGGGGTCACTGGACATAGAGGGAGAAGTAGGCCCTAGTTCCAGATCTGGTATGCCATCTTGGGCATTTTCAAAGAAATATTATGAACATTATTTCAAGACCATCCTCATTCAACTCATAAGTCAGACACAATCTGCTCTTCAATCCACAACAAATGCCAGCACTAAGAAGCTCCTACAAGCACACCTTGCTTCTCTTCAATTACAACAAATTCAAGGCTTCCAACATTATCAGGATGTCACTTCTATCAAAAGTGAGATGACAAGAATCCTATGGATACTATGTATGAGACATCTAGGCTAGATGAGAAGAAGCTGTTGGCTAGGTCAATTGCCTTCTACAAAGATCCAGCTGATTCAACACTCAAAAGAAGATTAGCCAAGATTTACAGAAATGGTAAGGAAATTTTTGTGGTGGCTGGACACCCCATGTTTGTGGAAGCTAAGAAGGAAAAGAAAGAAAGAATCAGGAAAGAAAAGAAGCAAGCTGTTCTGGATGCTAAAAAGCTTAAACAAAAGAAGAAGCAAACTGTTATCTTGGCCAAGCTTCAAGCTGTAAAAACCACCACAAAAATTCCTGTACAACAGACTGTAATTGTTGAACCTAAGGATCTGAAAGTGCAAGAAGAACCCCAACAGAAAAGAAGATTCAGATATAAACTCCATTCCAAGGGGAAACTGAACTTTAGTGATGAGGAAAAGGAAGGCCACATTCCCAAAATGTCCACAACTACAACTCAAACATCAAAACCCTCAGTGGTATTTGAAGAATTCAAGGTGGTGGATCCAACTAGGAATATACATGGTGAGCTCATAATTCCAAAGCATGAGCCAGTGGACTGGGATAGTTTGCCTATTCCTGAGCTAAACTTTCCTATCTTCAAGACAAAGAAGACAAAGACAAGAGCTAGTAAGAAAGTGAAACCAGTGATTCTCAAATCCAAGACCCTAGTCAAATCTAAATCCACAGTCAACAAAGGAGATATGTTGTACATCTGTGACATCAAAGAATTTTCTGACATTAACCTCTACTTAGAAGAACTGGAAGAAGTTAGAGGAATTGATGCTGACAGACATCTCCCTGAAAGACTGGTATTCAAATACAAGGGAGGAAAAGAGATCATATGGCCACTTCACAGGATCCTCCTAGAAAGCCAATCTGTTCAAATAGAGATCTACTCATCATTCAAAAAGAACTTTGGGTACCATGTAACTGCTAGAAGATTAGTTCTAAAGAAGATTGAGGAGCTGAGGAGTAATAGAGCCAAAGATACACTCCCAAAAACTCTATCTATTCCCTTCACAGGAAATAGAGTACATTTGACGCCTTATTGGTTGATGGAATTCATGGATGAAAAGGGAGTTGGAAGATTTTTCAGGTTGGAGGACCAATTGAGTATCTCTAGCAATGAGACTCTATTGGAAATGCAAGGAATGCTAGATCTCTCAGAAGCTGATGAACTTGAATTCTATTGACAACTCCAAAACCAGATAGAAGAGAACAACAGGAGGCTTGGGAAGAAACCTAGACAATCAAGGAACTAGACTTATCTGCTCACACTAGAGGAGCACCTTTATAATGATTGTGAGCTATTCTTTGTATACTTTGCATTGTTCACTTTTCAGTAAATTTTGCAGCACTTATCAGTTTTATCTACTATTTTTAATCTGTATTTCTAGGAGTGTTTTGTTATCATCAAGGTTTTCTTAATTTATGGCCAGTAGACATAAATTGGGCGAGACTACTAGGAATATGTTGTGAACTTGATGATAAATCACACAAAATACCTTAGTAGATTTAACTTAGTGAATTTTGTAGCACTCGATGGACGGTCAAATATAGTCCCGACGGATGATTCAATATAGTCGCGACGGATGATGATTTGATATCCATCGAGTGAGTAGCTTATATAAAAATAAGTATTGTAGCACATTTCTGCAAACAACTTTGTGTGGATTCTGTAGTAGCATATGAGTCATGTTGACTACTAGTAGATATGCAGAACATGTTGATTAATTATAAATATGAGATGTCTTGTAATTTTGCATAAATGAAATGGAGTTAAGTGTCAAATAGCTACCTGACGAATGATCAACAAAGCTACCCGACGGATGATCAACAAAGCCACCCGACGGATAACAAGCATGTACCCGATGGATGATCAATTCAAATAACTTTTGACAGTGACAACACGGTCATATGCGTTGGGTGTTTGCAAAAGGAATGTGGCAGCCTATTTAGCAGGAAATTGAGAACAAAGAAGCATTACCATTTCCATGCTATTATGAAGATATTCAAAGATGCTGGAATAGAGTAATGAAGTAGCATGGAGTTAGACTTGATAGGTTTTGTTTTATTATCCTGTCTTAGTACCATGTAAATTTGGTGATATATAAACCAAGTGCGTCTAGTAGAACAAACAACTAAGCAAACAAATTTAGAAGAGAAATAGAAAAAGCTGTACTTGTTAAGAATTTCTCTGTAGTTTGTTTGTTCAACTTGTAAAGCAGCTGTGAGCCAATTTGAGCTTCACAGAGTTCTCAAATAAATATATATATATATATATCTATTGGATACATTCAAATCCACCAGAAATTTTTAAAGACTTGTGTTTTTATTACTTTATGTTTGATTTACTTAATTCTTTATTCCACACTTTGCAAATCAAAACACTTATATATATTGAGTTAGAACATTTTTATTAATCATAATAAGAAGCCAGAATTACATTCAACCCCCCTTCTGTAATTCTTGTTATATTGTTAGGGAATAACATATAGAAATAGATTAAAAAAGACATCTACAGTCTTGAAGTTATACTCACTGAAAGAAGTTCATTTATATATTCAAGCGTCAGTGAAGAATAGTGAATGTATTCAAGATTGTAGAAGCAATGAAGACATTGTTTAAAGTACCAGAAAAGATTCTAGTGAAAGAAGACTTGTTTATTGACAGTCAGTGTTCAAAGTGATGAAGTTGTTACAAGTTTAACAATGATTTGAGAAGATTATAGTACGAAGACCTAAGAGTGGAACTAATTACATGTGAACCAGACCATTGCACTAGGTGTCAGTGATTCGTGAAAGGAAACTAAGTACTATCATTAGAAAGATTGTTAAGTAAGTATTCGTATCTGGATATAAAGTTTATATAGTTTATACGAAGACTCGGAGAGAAGATTTGAAGACGGGATAGTTTAAGGGTTACAACGTTCTACATAATCTAAGTCAAAGTGATCACTACCTTATAGTAGGAGTCACCATAACCACTTTATTTCTTAGAAGGAGAAATAACCTTGAAGTATAGCTTAAAATCTAAGTACCAGAGTTGGTTTTGAGCTCGTAGGAGCAACAGGGAAGAAATGGGAAAAGAAACTATCTCAGAAATGCTTGTTGTTCCTTGTAGTCGCAAATAACACCTCCAATGGGAGCTAGGGTCGCAACTAACACTCCCAAGGGGAGCTAGGATAGGGTTGCAACTAACACTCCCAAGGGGAGCTTGGGTCGCAGCTTAGCCTACACAAGGGTGTAGTGGTCGCAACTCAGCACAATCAGCTCAAAAACTAAGGCAAATCCTTCTCCTAGCTACTTGTAGTCACAACTTAGAGCTACAAAGGACATTGGGGTTGTAACCTAGCCATACTAGGAAGTATAGGTCGCAAGTTAACTTCCCCTTGGTTATATTGGTCGCCACTTAGATAAATTCCAAGGCAAACTTGTCATAGACTTCATGTATGCGCAAGTAAGAGCTTCTTTACTCCTTGTGGTCGCAACTCACATGGAATGCTTGAATAATCTAAGTGAAAATCATCTATGGACGCAAATTCACTCTCAACAACTTTATTGATTTCATCAATTGATTTATGTGGTAAAAAATTAGCCACGTACTTTTTAATTGATATAAAGTCTACACAACAGAAGCAGAAGAAAATCAACCAATTATTATGTTCATCTTCTCTCCCACGAGATTTGGTGAAAAATAAAAGCAAAGAAATACAGAGAAGCTCAGCACATTGACTATCCATATAACTTCTCACTGGAGAAACGTTATAATGCCCGTTTTAATTCTTGTGTATTCATAGGGCCATTATAATCGTTATCCGGTAATTGAATCCTTGGACAAATAAAAAGCTAGATCATTGTATATGATTTAATTTGTATATCTTCGTAAAAGCAAGAACATTGTTGTTCTTGAATTGTAGCCGGTTAATTTGATTACCGAAGTGTAGCAACACTCCCGAGGATTTATATATGAATATATACTTCCCCGAATATCTTGTGTTCGTTAATTTATCTTCCTAAACACTATTCACCTCAAGAATAAGGAACCACTAACCGAACACTAAATATTTATCCGCAAAAGATTTGAAAGAATTTTTTAATTTAGTGAGTACTGTATTCAACCCCCTTTCTACGATACTTTGGGACCTAACAATTAGTATCAGAGCTTGTTGATCAATATACATATCAGATCCGGTGTGTCATCCCAAACAGACAAGTTCTCATATTTTTGGATTTTTTAATTTTCAAAAATTATCAACTCTTGAGATTATTAAATTTTAAATAATTTGAACTTACCCAAGCCAAAGGTTTTAAAAGGATTGGTAGATTCAAGATTCATCCGAGTGTTAAAGATGATTTCAATCTTTTAAAAAAAATGAAGACCATGTGCTATTCAGACGGAAAAATTCTCGAATATGAAAATTGAAGATAATGGTTTTCTTATTCCAATGAAGCTGATTTGAAGACCTACGAAAGAAAATTGTTAAATTTCCTCAAAGGCTTACTCCATATGATACCACTGGATTTTCAGATGCAGGAAAGGAATGAAGTTTCTAGGGATACAATTTTTCTCGAAGATTTTAAGACAACTCTAATAATTCCAGATTATACAATCACATAGTGGTTTGTACCAATATTACATTTATCCGGGAATCAAAGAGATCATAAAGAAAAGAATTGAGGAGGTTAGAGAGAATAGTGTGGACATGCAAAGATCTCAGTTACAAGCAGTAAATTTGATACCTCATAACAGAATAGAAGAGTTACTGATTGTTGAATCAAAGGAAGCTCAAGCAGATGAAAGTGACTTGTACACTTTAGGATACTTGAGGAACTGAACAATATGGCAGTGTTTTACTAGTCAAGGAAGTTTAGTCATATCATATTCACAAGGAGTACTTATGCTATATCCAAGGATCAAGCCTATCTATTCTATAGCAGAGATTTTTCAAGATTCAATTCAAGAGGTAGTCACAAGACTGAGATGGTAATAGAGACAAGATTTGATAGCTACAATTATGACAAGAAATATGTGTCAAGTAAATATCAGGGGTTTAACTACAACAGAATAAGAAGCTTGACAAACAAGGATGAGTAGGGACTCAGTTAAAGAGTTGAGACAAAGTTGGAATGTTTTCTTAAGGAAATAGCTAGTCAAAACTTATAGTGCATAGGGAAAGAGTTGGGATGGATCAAATGACGAGAATCATGAATATCTTACTTTCATAGAAATCTCTGAAGATGATCTAACTCACATATCTCAGGTTTTAATTTCTTGAACCACTGTAATAGTTTGCTCTCAATATTCAATGCATATTAAGATCTTTATGTTTAAATGTTTAAGACTCGCAGAAGCATGATAACATCACACATCGATAATGGTGAACTAGTTCTATAGAATATTTTTTTGGTAACTAAGAATGAAGTTTAGCTTGTGCATGTTACTTTAGATTATCTCAAATATGTGTTTAAATATTTGTTGAACATGATTTATTGCTTTAAGTGAGATATATATTTTCTAGCATATAAGACCTTTGTTTAAACTTATTTTAAGTATCCCTTGTATAATATTATTTGCTCATTTTATCAGAATTGTTTGTTAAGACTTATTAGTTCAATAGATGGATGCATTACCTTTATTGTTAGTAGTATATCTAGTAGACCAAGCTGTATGTTAAACTGACCTAGGTAATAGAGCTAATAAGATGACATAGAATAACATGATTGGAATAGATAAAATTATTGATTTATTTGTTAATTCTTTTTGTTCCATATCATGCATGTCTTGCTTATTTCGTATGTGTAGTGTTTCTGAATGAATGTCATATATTCTTATGACAATGCTTGCTTATTTCAATGCCATGTATGCATCTTTTAGTACTTGCATTAATTGTAGAAAAAGCATGTTTAGGATTGCATTAAGGAAAAGATTGCTAGTCCTCCTTATGTAAAGTTGGAACCATTTTTCCCAAGCTTAGAGACAAATTTGTCAAGGGTATTTAAATGGAGAAAATGGTCAGTCAGAGATAAGAATTAGCATGTTAAAGTTGAATCCATTGTTATCACTGATAAAAGTAAAATCTCTAATCCATCTGGACCAACACTGATAAGTTGGGTACCAAGAATGGTTAATCCATTTGTGAGTGTTAGACATAACAGGTTAATTGATTCATATGTATTCTTGGTAAATCTTACTCAAGGAATATGATCAAAGAAAGAGCCTTACAATCAAATGTGATTAAAAAAAGATATTCCTTCAATAATCTTTGGAGATGACAATAAAGATTTTCAATATGGGACAAAGCTATGCAGAAAAAGGAATGTCATCATGGATTCAACAATTGGTATCGCTGATAATAACTAATCATTGGTGTCACTGATAATAATTTGAAGCATCTTTCTTGCTAGAGAATCAAGGCACAAATCTTCGTATCAGATGGTTCTGCATCAAAGGACAAAATGTCAATTTAATGAAGAAGTAGTGTTTCATTCCAAGAAGGAAGGTTGAGAAGCTTGCTCATTTTAGAGTAAGGAAGGGATATGCTCGTAGCTAAACTGGAATCTCAGGAAAAGGTGAAGTTAATGGTTTCTACTGTAATGTTTCATCTGAAAATATTTTAGTTATGGCAATAGAAGTTCTCACCCTTGAACTTCAATATAAGGAACTCTCTTGTAAAAAGGGATTAGTGAGAGGACTGCGTCATATGGAATTCAAAAGGATGAAATGTGTGAGGCATGTCAGAAAGAGGAGTCAAAGACAACATCACATCAAAGTAAAGATATACCTTAGTAATGGTGGATGACTACTTTTATAACAAAATTATTGTTCGTGCATGTTGAGTGGCATTTATGACACTTTATTATGCTATAATAAGCTTTGAATTGATGCATTTGTACTCAAGTTGTTATGTGTTTTAATGTGTTATCTAGTGTTTTTGCATTTCATGCACTATTCAGGTAATCAGGTAAATTAGCATTGTTTTGGTGCTAATTTGGTGTCCAGGTGGTGTTGGAATAAAAGCTCGTGGAAAGCCGGTTCGAAGTAGCAAGATTTAAGAAGAAATCTGAGTTTTTCCAGAAGGACGGCGCGCCCGCGCTGTGATAGCGCGCGGCCGCGTCGAGGCTGAATTTCAGAATCATGTTTCTACTACAATTCTAAAAGAGAAGGCTTCCAGATTGTTGAGGGCTGCTATATAAATAACTTTAGGTCATTTTTAATAGATATCAAATCAGAGACGGACCAGAGCGCAAGGAGAAGACGGTAAGAGACCTTTTGCACAATTCAACAAAGGCGAAGCCGATCTAGTTTATTCTTGTGAATCTTTGTTTTGAGTTGTAACTTGGATGCTTGTTTCTTGTTTTGCTGAACCTATACTCTTGTTTGTACTTAGTTTTATTTATTTGTATAAAGACTACATTTTTTATATCATGTTTTCATCGGAACCCACGTTGATGATGAGTCTGATTAAGGGCTAATCGTTATCGTGGGGTTCTAGCGGATTTACTTATGGATCTCTTTAGTTAAATTGTTTGATGCATTAGTATGTGGTGATTGTATGATATCCTAGTATTGGTTGTGCGTATTCCTCTTATGAGCGCCGTGAACTTATAAGATAGTGTGTTAATTCTTAATGAAGCGAAAGTGAATTTAAGGATTTAGAACTTGCCATGCTAGCATAGGTTTATGTAATTATTATGCATGATTCGTAGGTAATTTTAACCATCTTACTTGCCCTATATAATCAAGATAGATAACTTGTGCTTAAACCGTTATGTCGTCAAATTCTATAGACATATAGAATATCAATATAATTGGTGCCTATTCAGCTTCTATCTCTTTTGTGGATGTCTGGTAGAATGGTACTCGTGCAACGAAAGTTGGCGTTTATCAGTTTCGTTTTGCCTGATTAGTGTCATCACCACTGCATGCTAAGGTTAAGAATAATAAAGCTATTGAATGAAGTATTTAATGAAGTTAGAATCCCATTTTTGTCATATATATCAATTCAGTTAATCTTATTCTCGTAGTTATAATTGTTAGCGTAATTCTTAGTTATAAACAATCTCAACTTATTATAGTCTTAGCATTGGATAATAACCATACATTGTTGCTTAGGTGCATAAATTAAATAGTTAACCAATACAGTCTCTGTGGGAACGAACTAGAAAAGATTCTATACTGCTTGCGAACTTGTATACTTGCGTGTATTATTAGCACGTGTTTAGCGACTAACAAGTTTTTGGCACCGCTGCCGGGGACTGCAGTGTTAATTTATAGTTTATGTGCTTTCCATCAGTTGTCGTTAAAGTTCATTGACTGGGACATTGTTTCTTATTTGTTCCTTGTCTGGTTTTAGGTACTCTAGTGAGGGTGTATGCATACGCGTTCGCGAACTTGTAAGAGAACACTAGATAAAGCCGAGGAAGAACTTGTGGTAATTCGTAGGGAAGTTTCTGAGGAAGAAAAGAAGTTAGAGGAAAAAGAGGAAGTTGAAGAGCCAATTGTAGTAGCTATGGGTGATCAAGAAAAAAATCTGAAGGCTTTGTTGGACTATTCTAAGCCTAAGATTAATGACATTCAGTCTTGTTGGAATAATCTTAAATTTAGTTATTAATTATTTGTTTATTTAATTATTAGATATTTAGCAGTACAAGTTCTCTGCAAAAAAATGTATGTGTCTTTTTTTCTCTAAGTTTTTTTCCAACATGGCATCAGAGCTATATGTTCTAAGGCTTGTGAGACTCTGAGAAATACATACATTTATATATATATATATATTAAGTATTTATCTGAGATTTTAAATGACATTAAAAATTTCTCCATATATATTTAGTGAAATATCAAGATGAAATGGTACGAGGAGAGGAAAAGAAAACAAGAAATATAGCAGTACATATAGGTGTCTTTTTTCTCTAAGTTTTTCCAACAAGTCTAGCATCATCGGACCAGCCATCAGAGCTAACACTTTTGAGATTAAGTCGAGCACGATTCAGATGATACAGAACTCAGTTCAGTTTGAGGGTTCTCCTACTGAAGACCCCAACATGTATATCAGGGATTTTATCGAGATCTGCGACACTTTCGAATTTAACGATGTGACTGAGGATGCTACTAAGCTACGACTCTTCCCATTTTTTCTGAGGGATAAAGCTTTGTGCTGGTTATACTCTCTACCACCAGGGTCTATCACCATATGGGAAGATCTTGCTCAAACGTTTTTCACTAAATTCTTTCCCATGGTGAAGACTGCAGCAATCAGGAATGTTCTTACTTAGTTTGCTCAACAAACTAGACAATCTATGTGTGAGGCTTGGGATCGATATAAGGAGATGTTAAGGAAGTGCTCACACCATGGCATGCCTGATTGGATGATTATCGACTGTTTCTACAATGGATTGGGTGCTACTTCTAGACCCATGCTTGATGCAACATCAGGAGGAGCCTTGTGGGCTAAGAGCTATGATGAAGCTTATGAACTTATTGAACTGATGGCTGCCAATAAGTACCAAAATCCTTTCCAGAGACTGACTCAGGGAAAAGTAGTAGGAATTCTGGATTTGGATGCAGCAACTACTATCGCTGCCCAACTTAAGGCTTTGACAATAAAGGTGGACACTTTGTCTAATTATGGAGTTAATCAAATCACTAGTGTCTGTGAGCTTTGTGCTGGTGCCCATGAGATTGACCAGTGTGCAATTTCTAGTGAATCAACTCAGTTCATAAGCAACTTCCAGCGATTGCAGCAACCTGTGCCATCCATCTATCATCCTAACAACCGCAATCATCCTAATTTCAGTTGGAGCAATGCTCAAAATGAGGTTCAACAACCTTATCAGCAGTATCCAGCTAAACAGTACAACCCCCTGGTTTTCAGCAACCGCAGTATGCACCAAGACAACAACTTCATCTGCAACAAGCTAATGAAAAATATGAATTAGAGGAGTTGAAGCTTATGTGTAAGAGTCAAGCTGTGTCTATCAAGACCTTGGAAAATCAGATTGGGCAGATTGCCAATGCCTTGCTAAATCTTCAACCTGGTACATTGCCTAGTGACACTGAAGTGCCAGGAAAGAAGGACGCTAAGGAGCAGGTAAAGGAAATCACTTTGAGGTCTGGGAAGGTTTTAAATCCCGTACAAACTCAAGAGTTAACTGAAGAAACTGGGGCTGAGAAAGAAGCAAAGCAGTAGGATGAAGAAGTGGAACCAAGGAAGACTACTATTGAGCACACTCCGCCTGAGGGTAATACAGAGGAGAAACAGATCTATCCTCTACCGCCTTTTCCTAAGCAGCTGCAGAAGAAAAAGCTGGACAAACAATTTGAGAAGTTTCTGGAGGTGTTCAAGAAACTTCATATCAACATACCTTTCGCTGAGGCTCTCGAGCAGATGCCTAGATATGCAAAGTTTATGAAAGGTATTCTCTCTCAGAAAGTGAAGCTAGATGATTTAGAGACTGTCGCTCTCACGGAGGAATGCAGTGTTGTGCTGCAGCAGAAGTTGCCTCCAAAGCTTAAAGATCCAGGAAGCTTTACTATTCTATGTACTATTGGAAAAGTGTCTTTTGACAGATGCTTATGTGACTTGAGAGCTAGCATCACTATGATGCCTTTGTCAATCTTCAAGCAGTTGGATCTACCTGATCCTAAACTGACGTATATGACTTTACAGTTGGCCGACCATTCTATTACATATCCGCGAGGTATTGTGGAGGATGTCTTGGTCAAGGTTGATAAACTCATATTTCCTGCTGATTTTGTAATTCTTGATTTCGAAGAGGATAAGAATATTCCCATAATCTTGGGAAGACCTTTCTTTGCAACTGGCCGAACCTTGATCGATGTGCAGAAGGGTGAGCTTACAATGCGAGTGCTGGATGAGGATGTTACATTTAATGTGTTCAATGCTATGAAATTTCCTACTGATAATGGGGAGTGCTTAAAAGTGGAGTTGGTCGATTCGGTGGTCACATCGGAACTTGATCAATTGCTAAGGTCTGATGCCTTAAAAAAAGCCTTATTGGGGAATTCAGATAGTGAAGATGACGAAGGTGAAGAACAATTGAAATATTTGAATGCTTCTCCCTGGAAGAGGAAGATTGATATGCCTTTTGAATCTCTTGGAATGGAGTAATTGAACAAAGCTCATAAACGCCTCAAGCCTTCTATTGAGGAAGCCCCCTCTCTTGAGCTTAAGCCTTTACATGAGCATTTGAGGTATGCGTTTCTAGGTGATGCATCTACTCTGCCTGTTATTATTGCATCTGACCTTTCAAGTAGTGATGAGGAAAGGCTTTTGAGGATTCTGAGATAGTTCAAGTCGGCAATTGGATGGACTATAACAGATATCAAGGGGATCAACCCTTTTTACTGTATACATAAAATTTTGCTAGAGGAAGGTAGGAAGCCTACAGTCGAGCAGCAAAGAAGACTTAATCCTATCATGAAGGAAGTAGTGAAGAAGGAAATTCTGAAGTGGCTAGATGCCATGATCATCTATCCTATCTCTTACAGTTCATGATTAAGCCCGGTTCAATGTGTACCAAAGAAAGGTGGAATTACTGTGGTAAATTGAAAAGAATGAGCCTATCCCTACCAGAACAGTCACGGGGTAGAGGGTCTGCATGGACTATCGGAAGCTGAACAAAGCCACTAGGAAGGACCACTTTCCATTTCCCTTCATTGATCAGATGCTTGACAGGTTGGTCGGTCATGAGTATTACTGTCTTCTAGATGGCTATTCAGGTTACAATCAGATTTGTATCGCTCCAGAAGATCAGGAGAAGACTACCTTCACTTGTTTATTTGGTACTTTCACCTTCAGACGAGTTTCTTTTGGTCTGTGCGGTGCACCATCCATATTTCAGAGATGTATGATGGCCATCTTTTCTGACATGATTGTCCAGAATGTGGAGGTGTTCATGGATGACTTCTCAGTCTTTGGCGATTCTTTTGATAAATGCTTGCAGAATCTGGGACACGTTCTCAAGAGGTGTGTTGAGACTAATATGGTTCTCAATTGGGAGAAATGTCATTTTTTGGTGCGTCAGGGCATTATTCTCGGGCACAAGGTTTCTAATAAAGGCCTAGAGGTGGACAAGGCCAAGGTGGGGGTCATTGAGAATCTTCCTCCACCAATTTATGTTAAGGGAATTCACAGTTCTCTTGGTCATGAAGGTTTCTACAGGCGTTTCATCAACGATTTCTTGAAAATTTCAAAGACTTTGTACAGTCTGTTAGAGAAAGAGGTTCCTTTTAAATTCGATGACAAGTGCTGTTGGATTTTTAACACAGCGGGGGCATGGCAAAACACTTTTACACATACAAAATCCAAATAAAAGCATATAAATCGTGAATAAAAATTTGAGGGATCGAATCTAACCTTTTAAAATAATTCGGAGACAACGATCAGAGATCCTTAGCAGTTGCTCCTCAAGTGTGAAGCACTCCACCGGTATCCACCAAGAAAATGATGTTAAGGAGGAGGAAGGAGGTGGAGAGAATTGGGTTTTCCAAACTTTTTGGGTTTTCGGGTTCTTTGTGGGTTAGAATAAAATAGGGTCTATAATAGTGTATTTATAGGCAAAATTTTCAGCTAAAATTTTCCCATAAATAATATTATTATTATCCCATTTATTATTCTCATTAATAATTAAAACACCTTTTAATTATTAATCCTTTTTCTAAACACTTTAGAAATAATTCTCTCTCTTGATTTAATTTCCAAAAATTAAATCCTTTAATTAATAATATTAAGAACTTTTCTTAGTTAATTTATAATCAATTAAATCTCATTTAATCAATTATTAAATTTGCCAATTAATTATTTATTTCACAAATAAATAATT
This sequence comes from Apium graveolens, assembly GCF_009905375.1. Classification (NCBI taxonomy): domain Eukaryota; kingdom Viridiplantae; phylum Streptophyta; class Magnoliopsida; order Apiales; family Apiaceae; genus Apium; species Apium graveolens. Next base: position 62,766,740 of record NC_133651.1, on the reverse strand, counting down.
ATTTAGCCATTATTAATTAATTTCTCCACCATTAAATCATTCTCTTTTTATGGTATGACCCTGTAGGTTCAATATTAAGCCGGTAGTAGAAATAAATAATAATAAAACTATTTTTTCATTATTTATATAAATTCTCTAATTTATTAAATATGATTAATTAATTAATCACATTTATTCTACATCGTGAGGGATACTTCTCAGCATATCGCGACTATCCGGATAATATGAATTCACTGCTTATAATACCAAGAACCTATTCAGTGAATAGTTACCGTACAATAAACTCCTTCTACCCTACAATGTCCCGATTAAATACAAGGCATGGATCTCGTGTCAAGGCTATCTAATTCAATCATTTGCTTACCATTTACTATGCGTAGTTCTATGCAAATTAGAAACTCCTTTGTAATTTCATTCACTCTGGCCAGAGATTCCTGAACTAGCATAAGTGGATCAGCCTTGAACATTCGCTTCCTTCACTAGAAGGGGTAGATCCTTTATTGATCATACACTATCTTCATGTACAAATTCCTATACCCAGAAGAGCCCTAATATTTGTCCCTGGAGACTAAGAACTAAACCAAAGCATAGTTCAGTGTACACTAGATGACTATGATGACCTCAAGTCTAAGGATACTTGTACAACTATCACTATATGAACAACTGCTGACACGTGAGTGAACTCCATCAGTTGTTCAGTTGGGCGAGTCATGTTCAGTGAACTTATTCTATAATAAGCACCTACATACTAGCTATAGTGTCACCACACAAATATCTATGAGAACAGACATCCTTCATAATGAAGCAAGCATAGTATGTACCGATCTTTGCGGATTATTAATTACCAGTTAGTAATCCTATGACCAGGAACTATTTAAGTTTAGAGTTATCATCTTTTTAGGTCTCACTATTATGATCTCATCATAATCCATACAAAGCTTTACTCTAAACTATGGTATATCTTATTTAAACACTTAAATAGATAGAGCCCGTAATAAAAACAAAACAAGTCTTTTATTAATATCAATGAAATCAAAACAGATTACATAAAAGTTATTCCTAAATCCTAATACATGATTGGACTTAGGACATATTCCTTTCAATCTCCCACTTGTACTAAAGCCAATCACTCTGGTATCTAATACCCATCTTGTCTTCATGACGATCAAAGTGACTTTCATAAAGTAGCTTTGTGAGTGGGTCTGCTATGTTGTTATATATGTCAACTCTAATTCAATACAATACAAGAAATGTTACCGCGCTCCCACTAACCCTTTTGTAGACGCATGGTTCATCTGCGTTTTTGATAAAATCAAACTCTTTGATTGTCTCATCAAAACGAATGTTCCATCTTTCGAGAAGCCTGCTTTAAACCACATATGGTTCGCAGTAGCTTACACACTAGGTTTTCATTTCTCTTGGAAAGAAAACCATCTGGCTAATTGCCAGATCTCATAGTCGTAGTAAACAGCAATCGCAAGCAAAATCCGAACTGATTTTAACAGGGCTACAGGTAAAAGGTTTCATCAAAGTCAATCCATTGCCTTTGTTTGAATCCTTTTGCCAAAAGCCTGGCCTTAAAGGTCTCCACCTGGCCATCTGCTCTAATCATTCTTTTGTATCCCGTATACAAAGATTTCTTTCCGGATTTCATGGCACTATGCCATTTCTCTGAGTCAACACTACTCATAGCCTCATTATAGGTTACAGGGTCGTTATCATCAATGATCGACAACTCATTGTCATTCTCAATGAAAAGGCCATATTACCTCTCAGGTTGGCGAGACACTCTCCCTGACCTATGAATGGGCTGTTCCACAAAAGGTTGTTCAGTCAGAACAGGTGTTTCCACTTGATCCGTAGTAGTTTGTGCTTCTTGAACTTCATCAAGTTCAATTTTGCTCCCACTGTTTCCTTCAAGGATAAACTCCTTTTCTAAGAAGGTAGCATGTCTGGATACAAACACTCGATGATCGGTGTAAAAGTAATACCTTAAAGTCTCTTTAGGATATCCCATAAAACTACATTTTACGGATCGATATTCCAGCTTATCTGGGTCAACTTACTTGACACAAGCTGGACATCCCCAAATCTTAACGTGTTTAAGACTCGGTTTCCTTACTTTCCATATCTCATATGAAGTTTGAGGAACAGATTTGGAAGGCACCTTATTCAGTAAATATGCTGAGGTTTCCAATGTATAACCCCATAGGAATACTGGAAGATTTGCATAGCTCATCATGGACCGAACTATGTCTAACAAAGTTCGATTTCTCCTTTCAGATACCAATCTGGAGGCGTCCACTGAGAGACTATACAATTTACTTTGAGATAATCTAGAAACACTCCATTCAAGTATTCACCACCTCGATCTAATCGAAGAGTTATAATACTATGTTTGGTTGTTTCTCCACTTCATACTTTTATTCTTTGAACCTTTCAAAGGCCTCAGACTTGTGTTTCATCAAACACATATCCGAATCCAGATCTATCATCTATGAAAGTAATGAAGTATGAAAATCCACCCATGGCTTGCGTAGACATTGGTCCACATACATCTGTGTGTACCATTCCTAGCAAATTTGCAGTCCTCTCTCCATGTCTACTAAATGGAGACTGCAATGCCACTATAAAGTGAGATTTTCATCATCCCTTTTCTTTTATTAGTTTGTTCAATCTGAAGTAAATTATGTCACATATATACAGACCATTATTTAAAGCACCACGTCCATAAAGAATATTATCTCTAAGTATAGAACATTCATTATTCTCAATAATAAATGAAAATCCAGCCAAGTCTAACATGGGAATAATATTCCTCACAATCGAGGGAATAAAATAACAATTATTTAAAACAATAGTCTTGCCCATAGGCATATGTAAATGAAATGATTTTACATCTTCAGCAGCAACTCTTGCTCCATTTCCATCAGTAGAATCACCTCTTCTTCCTCAAGAGTCCTACTTCTCCTTGGTCCCTGCAACAAATTGCAGATTTGAGAACCACAGGCGGTATCTAATACCCAAGTAGAAATTTGATTTAATGACATATTCACTTCTATCATGAACATACCTGAATCAGAAGTGGTAGTCTCACTACCCTTCTTCTTCTTCAATTCTGCAAGGTAAACCTTGTAGTTCCTCTTCCAGTGCCCCACCTTGTTACAGCGAAAGCAAACAACTTTGCTCTTGGGGTCTTCAGCTTTTGGTGGAACCGGCGTTTTCTCACCTACTTTCTTCTTCTTGGAAGGGTTCCTCTTCCTTTTCTTAGGATTGGAACCTTCACCAATTAGAAGAACAGAACTCTTCTTAGGGGGAAAATTCGATTCCGCAGTCTTCAACATGTTGTGGAGTTCAGGCAGGCTGACATCCAACTTATTCATGTGAAAGTTCACAACAAACTGCGAGAACGAACTCGGAAGCGATTGCAAGACCAAGTCTTGGCTCAGCTCCCCATCCATGGCAAAACCAAGTTGTCCAAGACGTTCAATCAAATTGATCATCTTAAGTACATGGTCATTCACAGATGATCCCTCAGACATCCTAACCCGAATAGCTCCTTCGATATCTCATATTGAGCTGTCCTCCCCGCCACATCATACAACTCTTGTAGATGCATGAGGATAGTGTGAGCATCCATATGCTCATGTTGCTTCTGTAGCTCAATGTTCATGGAAGCTAGCATGATTCATTGAGCAACATTTGCATCATCTATCCACTTACGATACACAACATGTTCATCATTATGTGCATCACTAGCAGGTTCAGTAGGCTTAGGTGAGTCAATCACGTATTCCATCTTCTCAATCCTGAGAACAATTCTCAAGTTTCGAAGCCAGTCAGCATAATTAGGACCAGTCAATTTGTGAGCATCTAGTATGCTCCTGAGTGATAGTGCAGAAGACATAACGTACAAAGTAAATCTGTAAATGATAAACACATAACAACACTTAGAAAATATTCGATTTCATTTCAAAACACTATATGAATCGGGTCTTTATTCATAAGTGGTTCCCACTAGTTTTCTTAACTTATTCAACCCCCTACGTGAAAAATTAAGCATTCATAATGCTAGTGGGAATAGGGATCCTACATTCCATTACACGACCCCGGGTGTAGCACGAACCGCCATGTAATGTTTAATAGGCAGACAACTCTTGTCAATTACATCTCATGTTATTCCCTAATCAAACTTTAGCCTCTTGAATAATTGAGTCTCGGCTGTAGCATGACAAACTCAATATTCTAAGTCAATTCTAACCCAACATTCCGTACAGTTGAATCAGTCCCCAAAGGCCCACGGCTGTAGCACGTACCGACCTTTAGATTCTTATTCAATGTACACATCTCTATGTAATAGACAAGTATTTCTTATTTCGAAATCAAAGCCCTCGGCTGTAGCACGAACCGACAATGATTCAAAAACAAGAACTAGTTTTCTATCATGTTGGAAGGCTATGACCGACACAAGCCCGTTGTGTCATTGGCCAATTACTACTTGATATTATTTAATTTTAGAGGGATTATATTACGTTACAATCATAATCATATTATAAAGAAATTCTTCCTTTTAAATTAAATATTTCAAATCAATAATCAATAATCAGATGATTCCCAGATCGGGTGGAGCATTGTCAAGAGGCGTCACTTAATAACCCTTTCTTAAAGATAGAAATCTGTTGTTGACAGAATCATCCTTTCTCTCATATCGAAAATTCATATTCAATTATGTGTTTCACAAACACAAGAATCTCATGATTGTATTCACAATATTGTTATTAAGGTTATGAAACAATTTCACTATACCAGGTTGTCTAACAAACGCCTTATGTTCATTTAAGTTCACCTAAATCTATCATCGCATGATAAACTAAGCATATATCACATATATCAACATGAATAAACATCAAGGTAGGCATGTTACATCATCTAGCACATTAGTCTAAGCATTATACATCTCTATGTATCACATGAAGCATTTAAAAGCAATTAAAACAGTCAAAAACATTTTTAAAACACTTCATGGAAATATAAACAGTTCAAAACTTTTATATAAACTAAAATTGATCACTCCATTAGATCTGTCTCGGAAAAACGAATCCAACGGTATATTGCACGCCCTAAACGGAGTTACGAAACTCCCAGAAAATCAATTTTAATATCAACAGACGGGCTGTAACGCATTACAGGAACGCGTTACAAGCCCTGTAACGCATTCTGGTGATGCGTTACACCCCTTTTAAGCCATTAAAGGGTGTAATGCATTCCGTGAATGTGCCACAGGTGTGTAACGCATTCCCGGAATGCGTTACACCCCTATTATTTTTTTTTTATTATTCAGCAGTCGCCGCCGCCTTTTCTTCCTCGATCGTCGCGCGCACCTGACAACTCTGTGCTTCTGTCTTTTCCTCGTGCAGCACAGACAATAGCAGACCACATGGACAAGCAACAATCAACAGGTATACAAATATGGCGCCCTCCAAACCCGGGTCAGAAGTTTGGGGTCCACACACACACCTTAATTATAACCTGCTTATAACAATAATAAAGATAATAATAATATATGCAATGATCCTACTTACCAACCACCACGGACCGCAACAGGTTAAAGTATGCACACAAGCCGAACACACTATTATATTACAAACCGTTCAAATCCCAACTATTTCAAACTCAAACTGAGTATTAAACATTATTATAAAGTTTTACAAACTTAAATTATTCCAAAAGAAGCCTACTAGCTTAGTTTTCTCAACCTGAACCCCTAGCTCTCGCGCTGGACTGGGGATCCTCTTTACCAACTGGTTCCTTTTTAACTGGAAAGAATATAAACAACATCGCACAAATGAGCTAACTAGCTCAGCAAGTCATAATGACAAAACTGAGAATAATGATCATCAAGTGAATATGGTTAATATATCAAGTGAACAATGGATTATGATTTAGAATTGGATATTATACTTTTAATTCAAAAACCAAGGTTAGGCTGCTGATCAGTCACGCACTAACCCCGAGCAAGGCACACAGCATTGCTCTAACTACTGGATCCAAGGCACACATTGGCCTAACTTGACCATTATATGGTCTGACCACGAATCTGGTCCACAATTTTATAAAAACAATCCAATTCTAACATAATAACAGAATATGCAATAATAAACAATAACCAAAATCATTAACAATAATAAATGTTTAACAATGAAAGGGTTTCAATCCTTGTAAGGATCAATAAGGCAATTTAAAAGCTTGGATGCTGGGTAATGAAAGAATTGGATAACAAAGGAATCAACGTTTCAAGGTTTCAAGGATTCGGTCTTTCAAAGTATTAGATACCATGGGTTGAGTATATAATAGTTCATTTCAGTGTTTGGTATTTAGTTTGTATGTATTTGTAGAGTAGTATCATAGATTTGTGGTTCTTATGTGGGTATACAATAATCAATGGATTAGAAAGAATATGATTCATGGCTCAAGGACAATAACTGAAATCAGGATTTAGGTTTCTGTGCTTCAAAGCACTTGCAATATCACGGGATTATCAAGTACTATAATATCACGAGAAAGTTCAGAACACTTGCCTGGTATTAGCTTACTACACTGCACTCGCTTCCAATCACAACCATTTTACTCCTCAACTACATGTTTCCCTTTCCTACGTCTTGCCTTTTCTGCTCACATATCATAAGCATCTATCAATAATTTACTCATGGAATTCTATTCAACACATACTTCTATCTACCCTTCGTTTTACCCAAATCCGATTAACGGATTGAAAGTTATACAATAATCAAGTAAACACCGAATATATAGACCGATAGTCAATTAACAAGTTACATGTAGCACATAATACATCACGTAATCAATGATATATTATTTATAAAGAAGTCTCGAGTCATAAATAGGCTTTCTGGTATTTAAAATGATTTTTAAAATATTTTTCGGAATTAAAACGGGTCGTTGGAACAATTTCGGGTTAATAAACAGAGTTCGGCTTGCCCATTCTGGCTCCGAAATAATTTTAGAATAATTATTGAGCCTTGGAAATAATTTAGAATAATATTTTAAAGCTCGAAACTATTTTTCAGAATTTTTAAATCATTTTTAAATAATTAAATCTAATTAAATAACTAATTAAAATCAATTAATAATTAATTAAATCAATTAATCAATTAATTTTCGAATTAATTGACCAATTAATCAATTATAAATTAACTGAAATTAATTAACTATTTAATTTAGATTTATTTGTGAATTAAAAATAATTTTCAGAATTAAAATAATAATTTTTATAATTTTCAGAAATTAAAAATGAATTTTTTTATAATAAAAATAAATAGGAAATATGATTTTTAAACATTTTATAAACAGGAATCCTAAATTTACAAAGTCTGGAAACTTCAGGGACCTAACTGCATCGTTTTCAAAAGTTGGGGTACTAAACTGTAATTTTCCAACTCTTCGCCGGAAAACAGTCGGGTTCGCCGGAAAACACGTTCCCGGCGTCCTCACCCCACCAACACCTCCAGATCACATCTACACAACATCAGGAACACAACCATGCAATCAATTCATCCTAACAATCCCTGAGTTGGCCGGAATTTGGCCGTGAAGTTTTCCAGTTTCCGGCGAACATCGGAAAACTTCAAAACACAACTCCCTTCTCTACAGACCTCGTTGGTTCATGAAACTTATACGACTAGATTGCAAATTTCACAGAGAACACAACCCACTATAACACAACATCAATCTATCACAGAATAAGAAACCCCCAAATTTCAATTAAGAACATTCATACGGGTTATAAACCCTAATTTTGAAATTCGAAAATCAAACTCAAATTTGAACATGTTATTGAACTCCAAATCAGACGTATGACATATGAAAATCATCAGGAAAACAAGCTCTACAACATGCAATCATCAAATCATACAAACAATCATCCGAACAAAAATTCATATTTTTAATAAAATAAATTCGAAAATAAATAAATTTTTAGAAAAATAACCTTGATTTCTGCAGTGAAACAAAGCTCAGAATCTAATAGAACACTTCAAATCCTTCGTTTTGGTTACTCAAGCTTTGAAAACAGAGATCGGTAACGCCTTCGTTTTGCTGTTTGATTCTTAGAATAGTTTTAAGAAATTAGGGCTTTTCTCTGAAAATTATATAATTAACTATCTGCAAATGATTTTGATACGAAATAAAATACGGTAAAAGGCTATTTATAATTACGGAAAATTTGTATCCTGTTGGATCATTCCGGATATAAAACGGTACGTTTATTTGTAAAAACTGATCCAAACGGTATCGATTTTCGGGATAATTATCCAAATCAGTACAATTTGTACTGCGGTCTTGGTCTTTGCGCCTGGTTACACGTATTACGAAGTGATAATTGGGATAGTTTAATAAAAAGCTCCCGTTTATCGAAAATACGGGTTTTATTGATTTACCGAAACGAATATTGTATCGAAAATGTTGCGTCGGGACCGGCGCAGGACAAACCGTAAGCCGGATCGAAAAAGTCGAAACATGGAATATGCTCGGAATATTACAATTAGGTTAGGAAGGAGTTCTCGAAAGAGTTTCGGGTTCCAAAAACGTAACAACGGTTGACGTCGGTTGGTTCCCGTTTTTATAAAATAGATTTTAATTACCCGGAAAAAGATTTTAGAAATTTCATATGATTCTTATAAATCCATAAACCAACATAAAAATAATTAGGAAGATATGACAATTATCTATATTTTATTTTGGACATATAAAAATTAAAATACTCAATTAATATTATTTTTGAATATTCAAGTACAGATAACACTTAACAATTAGCTCACAGAATAGATACTGAACACACATAATAATTATATAATAGCAAAAAAAATAATTACACGATATATCCCGGATATTACATCCTTCCCCCCTTAAAAGGATTCTGTCCTCAGAATCTCTAAGAAAACAAATGAGGGTATTTTTCTCTCATATCACTTTCTAACTCCCAGGTTGACTCTTCAACCTTTGGGTTTCTCCACAATACTCTTACTAACTTTATCACTTTATTTCTCAATACTTTCTCTCTTTCCTCTAGAATCTCTATCGGGCTCTCTACATATGATAAATCTGCTTGAAGTTCTATTGGCTCATATTCTATTATATGCCTGGAGTCTGGATTATATTTCTTAAGCATTGATATGTGAAAAACATTGTGAATGTGCTCCATGTGCGGAGGTAACGCCAACTCGTAAGCTACTTTGCCAATACGCTTTAGGATTTTAAAAGGTCCCGACATATCTTGGGTTTAGCTTCCCTTTCTTCCCAAACCTCGTTAGTCCTTTCCACGGTGATACTTTCAATAAAACCAGCTTCCTTCTTCAAATTCCATGTCTTTTCTTGACTGGTCTGCATATTTCCTTTGACGATCTTGTGCGTCTATTAATCTTTTCTGGATAATTTCAACAACTTCCTTTGTCTGTTGCACCAATTCAGGTCCGAGTATTTTGCGTTTTCCTACTTCGTCCCAATATACTGGAGATCTATATTTGCGTCCATAAAGGGCTTCATAAGGTGGCATCCCAATACTGGCGTGATAACTGTTGTTATAAGCAAACTCTACTAGGGGTAAATGCTCGTCCCAACTTCCTTTGAAATCAATAGCACAAACACGTAGCATGTCCTCGATTGTCTGGATCGTTCTTTCACTTTGGCCATCCGTTTGGGGGTGATAGGCCGTACTCATATTCAATCTTGTTCCCAAACATTCTTGAAAACTCTTCCAAAATCTTGAATTAAATCTTAGATCTCGATCAGATACAATAGACACTGGAACTCCATGACGAACTACGATCTCTTTCAAGTACATATGAACTAACTTGTCGAGCAAAAATCTTTCATTTATAGGCAGAAAATGAGCCGACTTGGTAAGTCTATCTACTATAACCCAAATGGCATCATGCTTAGCCCTTGTCCTTGGTAATCCAACTATGAAATCCATGGCAATATGTTCCCACTTCCACTCTGGAATCTCCAATGGCTGTAGCAATCCGCTTGGTCTCTGATGCTCCACTTTAACTTTCTGACAGGTATAGCATTTGCTAACCCATTCCGCAATTTCCCTCTTCATATTTGGCCACCAATAATTCTTCTTTAAATCTCTGTACATTTTAGTACTCCCTGGATGGATGGAATATCTTGAACTCTGTGCTTCTTGTAAAATTTCATTTTTCAGCTCCGTTACTGATGGAATCCAAATTCTTGAAGAAAACCTAAGAATACCTTGATCATCTTGTTGCATGCATAATTCCTCACCTACCAAACTATTTATATCTTGATCCATTATCTCTTTCTGGCATTTCTTTATTTTCTCCAATAACTCCGGTTGGAAAATCATATTGTACACTTTTGCTTCCTCAGGCTTGCAAATTCTAATCTCCAATTCCAATTTTTGAAATTCTTTATATATCTCTTCAGGTACGGATAATACATTTAACTTTTCCTTCCGACTTAACGCATCTGCTACAATGTTTGCCTTACCGGGATGATAATTAATCGAGCAATCATAATCTTTGATTAATCTTAACCATCTCCTTTGTCTCATATTAAGTTCCTTCTGGGTAAATATATATTTCAAACTTTTGTGATCCGTGAAAATTTCACATTTTTCTCCATACAAATAATGTCTCCAAATCTTCAAAGCGAAAACTATAGCTGCTAACTCCAAATCATGACTAGGGTACTTCTGTTCGTGTGGTTTCAATTGCCTTGACGCATACGCAATCACCTTGTCGTGATGCATAAGAACACATCCTAATCCTTTGTAGGAAGCATCGCTATAAATTACGAAATTCCCTTGATCGTCTGGAAGTGACAAAACAGGTGTTGTGATTAATCTCCGCTTCAATTCCTGAAAACTTTCTTCGCACTTGTTATTCTATATAAACTTTTCATTCTTTCGTGTAAGCTTTGTCAATGGTGTTGCAATTCTTGAGAAATTCTGAAAGAATCGTCGATAATATCCTGCCAATCCCAAGAAACTTCTTACCTCAGTGGGTGTTCTCGGTCTTTCCCAATTCGTAATTGCCTCGATCTTTGTCGGGTCCACTTTGATCCCTTCGTTATTGACTATGTGTCCTAAGAACTGAACTTCCTGTAGCCAAAACTCACACTTCGACAATTTAGCATATAACTTTTTTTTCCTTAAAATCTCCAAAGCTGTCCTTAAATGTTCCGCATAATCCTCCTCCATCTTTGAATAGATCAAAATATCGTCTATAAATACTATAACGAACTTGTCCAAATACTCCTTAAAAATTCTGTTCATCAGGTCCATAAACGCTGCTGGGGCGTTGGTCAATCCAAAAGACATCACTAAAAACTCGTAATGCCCATACCTTGTTCTGAAAGCTGTCTTTGGTATATCTTCTGGTTTGATCTTTAGTTGATGATATCCCGATCTTAAATCGATTTTGGAGAAATACTTGGCTCCCTTCAATTGGTCAAACAAATCATCAATTCTGGGTAACAGATACTTATTCTTGATCGTCAACTTATTGAGCTCCCTATAGTCGATGCATAGTCTCATGCTTCCATCCTTCTTCTTGATAAATAATACCGGTGCACCCCACGGGGATATGCTGTGTCTAATTACTCCTTTCTCTAACAGCTCTTGTAATTGCTTTGCTAACTCTTTCATCTCAACGGGCGTCATTCTATACGGGGCCTTGGATACTGGTTCGGTTCCAGGTGCTAAGTCAATTGCAAATTCAATTTCTCTATCTGGAGGAAGTCCTGGTAACTCGTCGGGAAATACGTCTGGAAATTCATTTACAACTGGAATATCTTCAAGTTTTGCTGGCTCCTGACTTCTGTCGATCACATTTTCTATGAAATGCTCACATCCTTGTCGTAGTAACTTCTTGGCTTGAATCATCGTTAAGAACTTCTTTACCTGCTTTTGTCCCTTGAACGTTACTATTCTTTCATCTGGCGTTTTCACCATTACTTTCTTATTTCGACAATCTATCTGAGCATCATGCTTAGATAACCAATCCATTCCTAATATAACGTCAAATTCTCCTAACTTAAAAGGTATCAAATCTACACAAAACCTACTACCAGAAATCTCAATCTCACAATTCCCACAAACTTGGTTAACAGTTACATGTTCTTGATTTGCTAATTCCACAGACATTATTTCTTTTAAATACCCAACTGGACAATTTAACTTACTAACAAAATCTTGTGAAACAAACGATCGAGTTGCTCCCGAATCTATTAACACTTTGGCACATAAAGAGTTCACATTAAGCGTACCTGCCACGACATCTGTATCCTGGATCGCATCCTTCACCGACATGTCAAAAACTCTAGCCCTCGGAGTCTCATTCACTGTTGGGGTAGATCCCATAATCCTTAATCAATTACTGACTGGGGCTGGTGTCTTGCAATCCCTGGCCATATGTCCTGGCTTCCCACATTTAAAGCATGTAAATCCAATGGCTGGAACCTTCACTGCTGGATTCCGGATAGGCTGATCCTTATTCGCTGGCTCTCTTGATGGCTGATTTCGGCACTCCCTCGAGTAGTGCCCTTTCTGGTTGCATTTAAAACATACCACATTCAACTTGTTACAAACTCCTCCATACTTCTTTCCACATACTTGACAATCTAGAAAAGTTAATCTCAACTAATTCGGCTGATTCACATTAGCTGAACGATTGCCCTGGCCTCCGTCTCCTACATTTTGTCTCCTGAAATTAAAATTTCTCCCTGGCTGAAACTTGCCCTTCTTAAAATTTGGAAACTTCCCTGTTTGTGACTGACCCTCACTTCCCTCAACTTTCCTTTTCTTGCTTTCCTTTTCTTTCTGGAACATCTCACTCTCTGTCTCTGTGATCATAGCTTTCTGTACAACCCTGGCATAGGTATCCAATTCAAAAATAGCTACCTTCCCTCTGATCCATGGCTTCAAGCCTTGCTGGAATCTCTTAGCTTTCTTTCTATCAGTATCAACATATGACGGTACATACCTTGACAATTCCTCAAACTTCCCCTCATAATCTGTTACCGATATGCTCCCTTGCTTTAATTCTAAAAACTTCAGCTCCATTTGATCCTGAACAAACTGAGGAAAATACTTTTCTAAAAACAATTCCTTAAACCTTTCCCAAGTAATAACATCTGTGCTTTCCAATGTTTTCACCATTTCCCACCAATAGGTGGCCTCATTCTTCAGATAGTAACTTGCAAATTCAACCTTCTGCTCCTCTTTCACTTTTACCAAGGCAAAAGCCTTCTCTATTTCCTTTAACAACACATTTGCTTCAATTGGCTCTAAGGAACCCTTGAATTCTGGTGGGTTTACTGCCTGAAAAGTTTTGAAATTTACCTGGGGATTGGTCTGTCTCTGCTGTTGTTGTGCCAGGTGAACTGTTTGTTGGGCCAAGATTTGAAGAATCTGGGCTATTGCTGGGTCCATGGGTCCTGGGTTCACATTCTGGTTTATATCATTTTGGTTGTTATTGTTGTTGTTGTTGGTTTCTTCATTCTGGGTGTTGGTGCGGGTATTTCTTCTGGGAGGCATTTTCTGTAAAGAATCAATAAATTTATTTAGCTTTTGAATCAAATCTTTGTATAAAAGAAAAGTTTTGTGAAATAGAAATATCTCTTTTTGAAAACAGTTGTAACTAAGTAAATTGCATGCTTCTTTACAGAATATAAACAGTTATGGAAAACAGGGTACATGGTATCACAGGATATACTGGTGCAATAAATAAGGTAAAGTAAAACAGGTGCAATAAAATAAATCACAGTGTTGGAAAGGAAAAGGTACTGATGTATAGATCAAAAGTTTTAGGTAGTACAAGCGTAAAGATGCTTCGAAAGTAAAAGCAAAAAGGGTACAACAACCTACTCACTAGTCAACATCGCTAGTCCATAAATACAACTCAAAAGTCTTCTGATACACACTACACACTAATGTCCATACTACATAACCATAACAACACTGCTCAGCATCTCCATCTCAGAATCTCTAACTCATGGCAAATCTGGACCTCCTATCTCCTCAAGCTCCTCTAGGATCCAATTAGCCCACTCCACTAGGAAATCAGGGGTGATGTCCTCATGTGTAACCTCAGCAATCCTCACAACAGCTGTTCTGCGAAACGCCTGAAGCCTTTCCCTAAGTCACCTCTCACCACTCCCCATCTCTCTGGTACGCATGATATGCAATAACTCCTGGATCTGACCCTGTAGGAATCGCTGCTCCATAAGGCAAGCCTCAAACTGATGATATGGAACAGGATAGGAAGAGAACTGGAAAGGTACTCCTGTGACTGAATGACTAGTAAAGCCTGAATCAGCAGGTGGGGGTCCTCTAACAGGTGGCCTCATGCCTGGAGGTGGAATAGCCTGCAATGGTAGAGCTGCAACATCGGTGGAGGTAGAATAGCCAATGCAGGTGGAATCACAGGACATGGATCCGATGCTGGTGCTCCAACTGAAAGCTCTGAGTGATCAGCTGATACGGGAATAAAAGAGTCGGCCATCTCTGCTATCTGAAATCATATCGTAATATAAGAATCTCGTATCACGACGCAAACTATACTAATACCGGTTATACCATAACACTCAACCTCTCGACGTTCTATCATCCTATACCTTACTTCTAATCCTATCCCTCTACCCATTCCCGTCAACCTAGGCTTTTGTCAGTGACTTATAACCTGTGGCTCTGATACCAAACCTGTGGCGCCCTCCAAACCCGGGTCAGAAGTTTGGGGTCCACACACACACCTTAATTATAACCTGCTTATAACAATAATAAAGATAATAATAATATATGCAATGACCCTACTTACCAACCACCACGGACCGCAACAGGTTAAAGTATGCACACAAGCCAAACACACTATTATATTACAAATCGTTCAAATCCCAACTATTTCAAACTCAAACTGAGTATTAAACATTATTACAAACTTTTATAAACTTAAATTATTCCAAAAGAAGCGTACTAGCTCAGCTTTCTCAACCCGAACCCCTAGCTCTCGCGCTGGACTGGGGATCTTCTTTACCAACTGGTTCCTTTTTAACTGGAAAGAATATAAACAACATCGCACAAATGAGCTAACTAGCTCAGCAAGTCACAATGACAAAACTGAGAATAATGATCATCAGGTGAATATGGTTAATATATCAAGTGAACAATGGATTATGATTTAGAATTGGATATTATACTTTTAATTCAAAAACCAAGGTTAGGCTGCTGATCAGTCACGCACTAACCCCGAGCAAGGCACACAACATTGCTCTAACTACTGTATCCAAGGCACACATTGGCCTAACTTGACCATTATATGGTCTGACCACGAATCTGGTCCACAATTTTATAAAAACAATCCAATTCTAACATAATAACAGAATATGCAATAATAAACAATAACCGAAATCATTAACAACAATAAATGTTTAATAATGAAAGGGTTTCAATCCTTGTAAGGATCAATAAGGCAATTTAAAAGCTTGGATGCTGGGTAATGAAAGAATTGGATAACAAAGGAATCAACGTTTCAAGGTTTCAAGGATTCGGTCTTTCAAAGTATAAGATACCATGGGTTGAGTATATAATAGTTCATTTCAGTGTTTGGTATTTAGTTTGTATGTATTTGTAGAGTAGTATCATAGATTTGTGGTTCTTGTTTGGGTATACAATAATCAATGGATTAGAAAGAATATGATTCATGGCTCAAGGACAATAACTGAAATCAGGATTTAGGTTTCTGTGCTTCAAAGCACTTGCAATATCACGGGATTATCAAGTACTACAATATCACGAGAAAGTTCAGAACACTTGCCTGGTATTAGCTTACTACACTGCACTCGCTTCCAATCACAACCGTTTTACTCCTCAACTACCTATTTCCCTTTCCTACGTCTTGCCTTTTCTTCTCACATATCATAAGCATCTATCAATAATTTACTCATGAAATTCTATTCAACACATACTTCTATCTACCCTTCGTTTTACCCAAATCCGATTAACGGATTGAAAGTTATGCAATAATCAAGTAAACACCGAATATATAGACCGATAGTCAATTAACAAGTTACATGTAGCACATAATACATCACGTAATCAATGATATATTATTTATAAAGAAGTCTCGGGTCATAAATAGGCTTTCTGGTATTTAAAATGATTTTTAAAATATTTTTCGGAATTAAAACGGGTCGTTGGATCAATTTCGGGTTAATAAACAGGGTTCGGCTGGCCCATTCTGGCTCCGAAATAATTTTAGAATAATTATCGAGCCTTGGAAATAATTTAGAATAATATTTTAAAGCTCGAAACTATTTTTCAGAATTTTTAAATCATTTTTAAATAATTAAATCTAATTAAATAACTAATTAAAATCAATTAATAATTAATTAAATCAATTAATCAATTAATTTTCGAATTAATTGACCAATTAATCAATTATAAATTAACTGAAATTAATTAACTAATTAATTTAGATTTATTTGTGAATTAAAAATAATTTTCAGAATTAAAATAATAATTTTTAGAATTTTCAGAAATTAAAAATGAATTTTTTTATAATAAAAATAAATAGGAAATATGATTTTTAAACATTTTATAAACAGGAATCCTAAATTTACAAAGTCTGGAAACTTCAGGGACCTAACTGCATCGTTTTCAAAAGTTGGGGTACTAAACAGTAATTTTCCAACTCTTCGCCCGAAAATAGTCGGGTTCGCCGGAGAACACGTTCCCGGCGTCCTCACCCCACCAACACCTCCAGATCACATCTACACAACATCAGGAACACAACCATGCAATCAATTCATCCTAACAATCCCTGAGTTGGCCGGAATTTGGCCGTGAAGTTTTCTAGTTTCCGGCGAACATCGGAAAACTTCAAAACACAACTCCCTTCTCTACAGACCTCGTTGGTTCATGAAACTTATACGACTAGATTGCAAATTTCACAGAGAACACAACCCACTATAACACAACATCAATCTATCACAGAATAAGAAACCCCCAAATTTCAATTAAGAACATTCATACGGGTTATAAACCCTAATTTTGAAATTCGAAAATCAAACTCAAATTTGAACATGTTATTGAACTCCAAATCAGACGTATGACATATGAAAATCATCAGGAAAACAAGCTCTACAACATGCAATCATCAAATCATATAAACAATCATCCGAACAAAAATTCATATTTTTAATAAAATAAATTCGAAAATAAATAAATTTTTAGAAAAATAACCTTGATTTCTGCAGTGAAACAAAGCTCAGAATCTGATAGAACACTTCAAATCCTTCGTTTTGGTTACTCAAGCTTTGAAAACAGAGATCAGTAACGCCTTCGTTTTGCTGTTTGATTCTTAGAATAGTTTTAAGAAATTAGGGCTTTTCTCTGAAAATTATATAATTAACTATCTGCAAATGATTTTGATACGAAATAAAATACGGTAAAAGACTATATATAATTACGGAAAATTTGTATCCCGTTGGATCATTCCGGATATAAAACGGTACGTTTATTTGTAAAAACTGATCCAAACGGTATCGGTTTTCGGGATAATTATCCAAATCAGTACAATTTGTACTGCGGTCTTGGTCTCAGCGCCTTGTTACACGTATTACGAAGTGATAATTGGGATAGTTTAATAAAAAGCTCCCGTTTATCGAAAATACGGGTTTTATTGATTTACCGAAACGAATATTGTATCGAAAATGTTGCGTCGGGACCCGCGCAGGACAAACCGTAAGCCGGATCGAAAAAGTCGAAACATGGAATATGCTCGGAATATTACAATTAGGTTAGGAAGGAGTTCTCGAAAGAGTTTCGGGTTCCAAAAATGTAACAACGGTTACGTCGGTTGGTTCCCGTTTTTATAAAATAGATTTTAATTACCCGGAAAATTTTTTTAGAAATTTCATATGATTCTTATAAATCCATAAACCAACATAAAAATAATTAGGAAGATATGACAATTATCTATATTTTATTTTGGACATATAAAAATTAAAATACTCAATTAATATTATTTTTGAATATTCAAGTACAGATAACACTTAACAATTAGCTCACAGAATAGATACTGAACACACATAATAATTATATAATAGCAAAAAAAACAATTACACGATATATGTAATAACCCCAATTTTTGGAAATTTTTGAAACCCTTATGAATAGTGTTTTTGCTGAATGAGAAAACTTTTCATGCCACACTATGTAGGGGTTCTGATATGGATATTCTGAGATTTTATTAGTACTTTATATGGAATATAAGTGTATGTAAAGATCGTCAGAATCCAAATCCGAACACTTTGATTTTTCCCGGAAATCCAATAGATACGGAAAGAATTGAGTATAAGTTAACAGGATAAAAAGGATTTAAATTAAAGGATTTTAAGAGAGGATCATAAAAGGAATACAATATATTGAGAAAGGTTAAGGGAACCTAAGTAATAAGATCCCGGGTATGATCCCTCAAACGATAAACGAAAACGAAAGTTAAGCGAACCGTATAACAGATCAGCGGTCATTAGGCAAACAATTAAAAGCTAATCAAAGGGATTAGTGGGGATGATGTAATCCAACCAATAGAAAGAGGACAAAGGAGGGGTGATGACATCACAAAGTGATGTAGGCATGACATGGGAAGGAAGGAGGTGTGGTTGAATGAGAACCACACAAATTCAAGGGCAACAAGGTAATTGACTAAATCAAACAACAAAAACCAACCAACCAAAAGCAAAACAAGGCAAAACACAAAAATATCTCTTCTTCTTCTTCATGCTCTCGGCCCATTCCTTAAAAAATGAAGATCCAAGCTCCACCCCTTACTATTTAGCAAGGTAATTATCTAAGCTTCCCCATGGATAGTTACATACTTCCTATAAGTTTAAGCTTCTAATTCCAAGCCAATCTTTTTCTATAAATCATGGAAGAAGATGGTGAATAGTGTTTTTCAAGAAATAAAATTTGTGTTCTTGAAGTTTTGTTTAGATTAAGCTTGGATAAGGACTTTAAGGGTGATTCCAAGCCATTCTCTTGATTCTCCACTCTCCAAGGAAGGTATAACTTCTCAAACCCTTAGTATTAAGTTTTGTTGGTTTGGATTTCATAATGTTAGATGATGGGTTAGTGTAATGAGTGTGTACTCATAATAGAGCTTTGTTTAGTAAGTGGTTTTGTTGATTTTGTAGTTAGGAATGATGCTTGTTAGATTTGAAGTTCTTGGTCACTTTTTTTTGACTTGGTTTAGATGAATAAATTGGTAATATTGAGTTGAGTGGGGGCTGTTGTAATGTAGTTTAGATGGAGGTTTGATTGGGTTGTGAATTGGAGTTGAAATTATGGTTGTTTGAATTGGTTTAAATTTGGGAAATCGCGTAAACATAGCCGTCATAACGTCCGATTTTCTGTAGACTGTTTTTGTGCATAACATTAGGACCCGAGAACCCCCTGCTAGATTATGACCACTGCCATGTTTAGATAGCTCATGTTACGAGCTTCGTTTTGATATATAGTTCGTTCGATTCCGATGCACGGTTTAGGAGAAACGACCGTTTCAAGTAACGGCGTTTCGCGAACGAAACTTTTCCCCTCGCCTTACTTTGAAACATAGGTTAAAGACCAAAAAGGGTTAATTAATGCATGAAACATTTATGGTAAGTGTGTTAGGCAATTGGTAAGACACTCGCGAAGGAATCGCCTTAAAACTTGTAAAGGATTAAATTAATTAAAATGGTGGAGCCGAGGGTACCCGGGTGACTTAAGCAAATCAGTAAGCGCAAAACAAGCGTTAGAGTCTAAGTTAGTTAAAGTATAGATTTACAAGTGACTTTGGTTTCATTCCAACTTATTGTTGTTTATAGGTTACCAGACTCGTCCCGAGCCTTTTATCACCCCAAGTCGCTCAGGCAAGTTTTCTACCCGTTATAACTGTTGTTGTGATGTAAATATATGTATATGCATTATCTTGTGATAAGTGCATGATTGTTATTAGCAAATTTTGTGATATATTGGAGCATGCTGATATGGTATATATGCATGTCTGTTTCGTAATCTGGTTATCTATCTGTTGATTTCGATGCTTATAGTTGCATAATACCTATGCTAGAGATAAGCAGTAGTTGCGTAGACCCTTAGTATAGGGGACCCAAAGGTAAACATATTTCTAAACCGGGAGTCGATGTTCCTGAGTATAATATATATATTTTTATATATATATGGTTATAGTTTTCCAAACTATTAATCGAATAAGGTTTATTCGATAACTTTTATTTTATTAATTGAATACTATTTTGAATATTCATTCGAGGGTTATGACTCAGTATATTTTATTATTTGAATATGATTTGAATATTCATTCGAGGGTTATGACTCAGTTTATTTTATTATTTCAATATGATTTGAATATTCCTTCGAGTTCTTATGACTCAGTTTATATTATTTAATGATTATTAATTGCATATTCATTTGAGGATGTATGACTCCTTTATTTTATTTAATGAATATTATTTATAATATTCGTTCGAAGTATTATGACTCCGCTTATTACTTATAATATTCTTTATTATATTAAAGAATAAGGTGTCGATAATCAAACTTATTTTTGATTATTCAAATAAAGATATTACTTTCGTATAAGTATATCTTTGATTAATTGCTATTAATTCAAGTATAAGTTTTCCAACTTCTACCTCAATTATTCTTTATGGGAATATTATTTAAATAATAATATTCAGATATTTCTTTCATATTGGGACTGATTTATTTTATTAAATCAGCATTACTCCAAACATTCTTAAAAATGTTTTCGAGTCTTCAAAATGAATTTAAAAGGTAGGGAGGATCCCAAAACTTGTTTCCAAATTCAAGATCTTCCATTTTAAGGGGACTTGAATACTCGCTCAAAAATCTAAGGGATCCGGCTCTGTGGTGTATTTTATATTCGCAACAAGGTTGCTGTTTTGATGAATGAATTGATTACTTGCCCAATGTTCGGGAAGTAAGCCCATCTAATTGAGTCGGCATAAGCGACAGGCCGGGGTACGGTCTATCAAAGTGTAAGTGGCTGGGTGGCAGTCCATCAACGTATGAGTGGCCGGGTAACGGTCTAGCGCGAGGTCCTAATGCGGCCAGGGTGATGACCGGTGAGGAATTCATCCATCTACAGTAGAAAAGGTTACTTATTGGTATCTTTGCCTGATCAGCAAGATATCTGGTTTATGCCAAAATTCTTTTCCTTCCAAATTCATTGGATATTGCAACTCTGTTCATACTTTACATGACAGAGGTTTTCAGGAAATGTATGGGAGATATATATGAATATATTTATATATCGGGACTTAATGAAGTATCTCGTAACTTCATTATTTATAATGATATTCCAAGATTGAATCTATTCAAATCTTGTCTTGTAGTCTCATCTATGTGATGAACCTTTGAAACTGATTATAACTTGAACGGGGGTAGTTCAAGTAGTATTTGGGAAAGATATAAGTATTTTGGGGTATCTTGTAACTTCATCTTTTAAACTTATATCTAGTTAATGATTGTCTTATGAATGATAAAGATTTTTGGAAAAATGTTGAGACAAGGTTAGATATATGAGATCACCTTGCAACGATATTTTTTATATATACAGTTATACACTGGAACTCTGTGTGTATTATGCATGGAAGAGGACTTCCAATATTTTGAAAAGTATATATGTATATATACTGAATATTTTGCAACTTCATCGCATTAAGATATCAACTTGGTTCATTTCTTTTGACCAAGACTTTCATGAGTACTATGAGAAGGCTCATATATTGTTAATCATTATACATATTATTTTGGTGGGCTTGCTGCTCACCCTTGCTTTCTTCTTTCATCACACAACATCAGATAGATAAGATGAACCGGACCAAGCTCCCGATTCGCAAGAGGTTAGGAGACGTTCCGCAGTTTTCTAGAAGCACTGATGCCGCCGTAGCTGAGGTAGGAACTACCAATAGGCTAGGCTTTCAACTTCTGATGTACCAGATTTATGTATATTTATGAATTGTAATAATGGCAAAGAAATGTAAATTTAGTCAGAAAACCTTTTAAGGTGTATTAGCAGATAATTGTGGAATATAAGGACTTGTGATTATTTTTTTGGATGTTCATCTCTGAGACTATAACGTGTGGTGTGTGTGTTTATTGTGGGGTCACAGTGCAGAGTAGTTGAGTAATTATTAAGATTGGATGTTATTAAGGGAAATGGAACTCGTGACGACCCGGATCCCCGACCCCGGATCTGGGGGTGTTACAGAAATGGTATCAGAGCTAAGCGTTATAAACCTCAGAGATGATGGGACGTTAAGATAATAAGTTCACTAAGATAATAAGAACTCTTGCCAAGTTCATAGTCGGACTACCTAACGTAGTACTGACAGTTAAAACCCTTATGGGAACCCTTATAAATGTAGCGATAGAAGCGTAGTTCGTTATCGTATAGAGTAGCGGGACTCCGAACCCTGAGGTTGAGGAGCAACATCGCGATGATGTTTTATTACTAATTGGAGATCGGATTGTGGATCCGATAGAGTGTCCTAATGCAGGACCGGATGATGTTGATATTGAGGATGTAGCGGTTGAGGATGTTGTCCTAGATGGGATTGTTGCTGAGGAGGATCTCGTGGAGGATCCTGACAAGAATGAATAAAGGACCACTGATGAATTGATGACCATGGTTAGGGCAACTCCCAGAGGTAGGATTGGCCGGTCACTACCGGTGGTTCGTTCAAGTTTGTAAAGATAGTAGCCCCTTTAACGCGGCTTACTCGTAAGACTGAGAAGTTCGAATGGACAGAGAAATACGAGAACAACTTTCAAGAACTGAAGCAAAGATTGGTGATGGCCCCTATGTTGGCATTGCCGGATGGAAAAGGGAGATTTTGTGATTTGTAAGTGACGCTTCGCATAAGGAATTAGGGTGCTTCTTAGCACAGCAAGATAATCGCGTCTGCGTCAAGACAATTAAGGTAATATGAAATTCGATATCCCCGCCCATGAGCTTAGGCTCGTGGCAATAGTTTTACCCTAAAGATTGGAGGCACTACTTGTATGGAGAGAAGTGCGAGAATTACCTCAGCCATAAGTGCTCTAGTACATTTTCACGTAGAAAGAGCTCAACATATGCCAGAGGAGGCAGTTAGAGCTAATCAAGAATAATGATTGGGAGATTGTTTATCATTCGGGGAAAGCCAATGTGGTGGCTGATGCCCTTAGTAAAAAGGAGAGACTCAAGATGATAATGCCTTTGGGAGAGTTTATAAGAGATTTTGGAAATAGTAGTGAAGGTAACTGGAGTCGGTACCGAAAAGCTGTTTGAGATTGCAATAGAGACCGAATTATTGGAAAAGAGCATATTGTGCCAGAAAAAGTGATGAATGAAGGCAGAGAGCCAACAATTAGATAAAAGATTAATACCGAGAAAGATGATAAAGGAATAATGAGGTATTCCTACAGAATTTGGGTTCCAAATGTTTAAGAGCCTAAAGATGAAATCTTAGATGAAAGCTAGTTTGAGGAATAAGATTTAGAGAAAACCCTGAACGTGATAGTCAGGGAGGTCGCCATCAAGATAGAAGGAACCCATAACATAATGAAGTGGAAAATGAGGATTGTAAATTAAAAGATGACCCCAATTATGGGGAGTAGGATGAAACATTTCATACTAAGGAAACAGAAAGTCGAGTAAGGAAAGGAGACCCGAGACGGTACTCCTATACGGCAATTCATGGACCTGTCTAGACAGAACTTAGACTATTATCCCCAACCACCACCTTGAGGAAACAATGCGATAGGAAATTCTTTCAGGACCTGTAAGTCTCTAAGCTCTCAGAGTTCCAAGGAACAGGTTGACCCAATCGAGGCAAGAGCCTGGCTTAAGGAAATATAGGAATCATTTGAGATTCTAAATGATTGACGAATCTCAAAAGGACTGTTTTTGTCACTTACTCTCCTAAGAGAGAGACCACCCGCTGGTGAAAGACCAAGAAAGGCACGGAGCAAGAGATTATAATAAACTGATTTAAGTCCAGTCAATTGTTTTCGGGAAAGTAATTCCCAAAGATAAGGAGATAGTGTAAAAGCTTTAGAGTCAGAACAAAGGCAGACGAGTATGATAAATTATGAATCTAAGTTGTAAAAGTTGTCAAGATTCGTTCTGAGGACACGAATCCAGAATGACGGGATGTTTGAAATCAATACTTATGTTGTATTAGTTCATGAAATAATAATAAGAGAAAGGAATATAACGGCAATAGAGTTTGAGGAATGATAAGGGAGTTGGGTATGAGGAAACCCTAAAGACTCGTAGAAATAGAAATAGAAGAGTATGTGATCGTCAGGTTGAGGGTGATTCACCATGAGTTAAAATTGATGGTTGAGGGCATAAGAGATACATATATTTTATCCCCTTTAAGTTGGGAGGATTCGAGGAAACCTTGAAATAGTTCGAAGGATAAATAATGAGACGCGGATAGACTGAGGAGACAAGGAAGTAAGAAATTAGGAAAAATTGGATGAAGGAAGTGACCTTCAAGAATGTGAAGTGTAAGACCGGTGGCTTGATACCCAGGAAGGGAGACGCCAGGTATGAAAGATATCCCAACATTGAGGTAACTGTTGAGATAAACAACAAAAGTAAATAAGGAATTATTAAGAAGAAGTTCACGTTGAACATGACCAATATCTTCCAGAACATCCATGTTATCATTACCAAATCAGGAAAGAAAAGCAGATGACCATTGTTATCATTTGGAAGCCATATGGATTGACCCCAATTTGAATAAGGATGTTATTATGAAGTTAGGCATAGACTATCGAGGTGGGAATGATGAATAAAATAATCTATCAAGGATATATGACTTGGTTTATCCATGGATGGATGCATGTACCTTTTCAAAGGTGGAATTAAGGATAGAATATCGGTAACTTAAAATGAATCCTAGGGGAATGGATAAAGGTTGGCATTTCACCCTTAATAGGGATAGTGTGAGTTTTGACAATATGAATTGGAAAGGATTAAGGTAATAACAACCTTTAAGGATCAGTGGAGAAATTTTTCAGAAGTATATAGTCAATGGTTCTAGTAATAGTGAATGGTATTTTGATATGCCCTGGATCTAGGGAATACAGGAGGAACGATTCAAGGATAACCTTAGAGGTTTTACAAGGAGAAAGGTAATATTCAAAATTCTCAAAAATAGAAATGTTGATAAAGGAAATATGACGTAATTATAATGATGCCAAGTGGGGCACGTGTTAAACCACGAGAAGGTATGGATCGAACCAGTAATGGTTGAAATTATTCAGGGCAATTAGGACTTAAGATAAAAGATGTTCTAATTATGATTGAGAGTCAGTCATGACAGTGATTAACCTCTAAGGACTGAGGCAATAACTTATGGAAAAATGGTGATTTTTTTTTCTCATCAGATTTTAATGAAAACATCTTCACATAAGCTGTGATTGAAATAAGGTAGAAAATTTATTTGGAGGTGGTTAAAGTGACATTGACTGTAAGGAAATTTTACTATCAGGAAAGGCCAAAGAGGTGGCCGACACTTTAAAGGTAAGAGGATAATTATAGGCGCTTGTGCCAAAAGAATACAGTGATGATGGTTAAAACTGTGAAGGTTGTATTATGGTTTGGAAGAGTGACATTCCTTCTGATGACTGTGCAATACCCAACCGTAATAGTAGTTGGTAAAAGTTTAATTCGTGTAATCACCATGAACGGGCTATCTATCTTAGGAGGTCCTATCTTGGGATAAGCCAGGACCATGTTTCCAAAAGGACTAGACGAACCTTTGAGTTAAGTCTTCTATTTAAGGCATATGATTAAGAATGGTATTAACCTGCTATCGTTGCTTTGATTGAAACTCTTCTGCAATTTTATCTGCTTCATGTCATGAAAGTACGTCAGAGTTTGGAGTGTTCTTCATGAATTGTGATTGGTGGTTATGTTAACTCCTTAGGAGAATTAGATATGATATGAATGGACTCCGTATGGTTAGCTATTAAAACTTCATGGAAAGCGAATGACTACAGTAGGTCAACGGTGGGCCATAGTAATGCAGCAATGATTCTGCGAGTAATGAGCTGATTACAACCGTGAGAGTTGTATTAGAATGGATGTTGAGATTGAGTACCACTAAACGGGTCATGGTAGTGAATAAGTTATCATTGATAGACTAATTAAGTAGAGTATCTACCTATTGAATATTTATTCCCTCTTATGAAAAGAGAGTCGTATTACTATATGAGGAAGATTGCGGTGCAAGCATAGAACTCTAGTAACGGTGATGTCTAAAATGAGATCCCAGGTTCAATTTTCGAAATCGAGGGAGTTTCAAAGGTGATTGTGTATAAGCTCGAGGAAGAGCATGGGTCCATAGAATGATGGACGGAATAGAAATATTTAGGCATGGGAAATACGATGCTATAATGCTTAATGTTGATTTATATACGTATATGATTTGTTCTCCTATGACAAACCTCTATAGTTCAGAGGTAGGTTCCAAGCCAGATATTTTGTGGCAGTATATTTTTTTCATATATACAATTCTCTTCAATTCGTTCTTTTCTCTTCTTTTCATTTCATGTAAGCTGAGAAGAACAACCCTTCCAGAAAGGGGAGGTATTGCCGAATGACTATCTATCTATGTGATAGAAGCCTAGTAGGATACCAGCTATTGTTTAATTGCTTGTCAAGTACTAAAGGCTGGCCACCTTCTGTACTAACTAAGCGATATAACAAGTGTTCATGATCATAGTGATCTCTCAACAAATTCCTTTACTTCTATTTGATTGATCAAATTTTGGAAAATAGAAACAACTGAAAAAGGAGTAATAAAGTGGTGGTAGTATGCGGAATGGGAACACATTCGTGATACTAAGGTTGACGTGGTTATTAAAAGGTTATAGAACGCTAACGAGCAAAAGTATAACCAGTATAATATTAGGAACGGAAGGTAGTAGCGATTACGAACTGGAAAAGAATGGGTATTGAGAAGCAAAAGCTCTAATGCTAAAAGCTATAATGAGAGTCTGTGCAATAGACTTGAAAGAAATTGGAATGATCACTTAACACAGATTGAGTTTTCTTACGACAATAGATCGTATGTCAGGTATCGAGATGTCGTCTTATGAGATCCTTGAGGGAAGACAACGTCGATCTCCCTTATGTTAGGATGAAGTTGTAGAGCGCAAGATGCTCGGACCAGCAGTGGTCCAAAGGACCAAGGATATGATAGATCTAATCAGAGGACGGCTGGTAGTAGCCCAAGATGGACATGACACGAAAGGATAAAGAGTACGAAATAGGGGACCTAGTAATGTTATAGGTATCCCTTGGAAAGGATTGATGAGGTTCGGAAAGAAAGGAAAGCTAAGTCTACAATTTGTTGGACCCTCGGATATATTAAGACGTTTGGGAAGTTAGCATATGAGCTAGCCCTACCCCCGAACCTGTAGCAAGTTCATAACGTGTTCCACGTATCAATGTTAAGGAAGTGTAATTCGGATGCCAGACAAATAGGGGCATATGAGCGCATAGACATGCAACCCGACGTAACCTATATAGAGCAACCAGGAAGGGTTATAGAGTGAAAAGGAACAAGTGCCTAGGGGAAGGATTATCAAACTAGGCAGAGTTTGATGGTAGAGCCACAATGTGGGAAAATTTACTTGAGAGTTAGAAAGTGTAATGCTAAGAAAGTATCCCTATTCATTTTCTATCTGATTTCGGGACGGAATCCTTTTAAGGAGGGGAGACAGTAATAACCCCAATTTTTGGAAATTTTTGAAACCCTTATGAATAGTGTTTTTGTTGAATGAGAAAACTTTTCATGCCACACTATGTAGGGGTTCTGATATGGATATTCTGAGATTTTATTAGTACTTTATATGGGATATAAGTGTATGTAAAGATCGTCAGAATCCAAATCCGAACACTTTGATTTTTCCCGGAAATCCAATAGATACGGAAAGAATTGAGTATAAGGTAACAGGATAAAAAGGATTTAAATTAAAGGATTTTAAGAGAGGATCATAAAAGGAATACAATATATTGAGAAAGGTTAAGGGAACCTAAGTAATAAGATCCCGGGTATGATCCCTCAAACGATAAACGAAAACGAAAGTTAAGCGAACCGTATAACAGATCAGCGGTCATTAGGCAAACAATTAAAAGCTAATCAAAGGGATTAGTGGGGATGATGTCATCCAACCAATAGAAAGAGGACAAAGGAGGGGTGATGACATCACAAAGTGATGTAGGCATGACATGGGAAGGAAGGAGGTGTGGTTGAATGAGAACCACACAAATTCAAGGGCAACAAGGTAATTGACTAAATCAAACAACAAAAACCAACCAACCAAAAGCAAAACAAGGCAAAACACAAAAATCTCTCTTCTTCTTCTTCATGCTCTCGGCCCATTCCTTAAAAAATGAAGATCCAAGCTCCACCACTTACTATTTAGCAAGGTAATTATCTAAGCTTCCCCATGGATAGTTACATACTTCCTATAAGTTTAAGCTTCTAATTCCAAGCCAATCTTTTTCTATAAATCATGGAAGAAGATGGTGAATAGTGTTTTTCAAGAAATAAAATTTGTGTTCTTGAAGTTTTGTTTAGATTAAGCTTGGATAAGGACTTTAAGGGTGATTCCAAGCCATTCTCTTGATTCTCCACTCTCCAAGGAAGGTATAACTTCTCAAACCCTTAGTATTAAGTTTTGTTGGTTTGGATTTCATAATGTTAGATGATGGGTTAGTGTAATGAGTGTGTACTCATAATAGAGCTTTGTTTAGTAAGTGGTTTTGTTAATTTTGGAGTTAGGAATGATGCTTGTTAGATTTGAAGTTCTTGGTCACTTTTTTTTGACTTGGTTTAGATGAATAAATTGGTAATATTGAGTTGATTGGGGGCTGTTGTAATGTAGTTTAGATGGATGTTTGATTGGGTTGTGAATTGGAGTTGAAATTATGGTTGTTTGAATTGGTTTAAATTTGGGAAATCGCGTAAACATAGCCGTCGTAACGTCCGATTTTCTGTAGACTGTTTTTGTGCATAACATTAGGACCCGAGAACCCCCTGCTAGATTATTACCACTTCCATGTTTAGATAGCTCATGTTACGAGCTTCGTTTTGATATATAGTTCGTTCGATTCCGATGCACGGTTTAGGAGAAACGACCGTTTCAAGTAACGGCGTTTCGCGAACGAAACTTTTCCCCTCGCCTTACTTTGAAACATTAGTTAAAGACCAAAAAGGGTTAATTAATGAATGAAACATTTATGGTAAGTGTGTTAGGCAATTGGTAAGACACTCGCGAAGGAATCGCCTTAAAACTTGTAAAGGATTAAATTATTAAAAATGGTGGAGCCGAGGGTACCCGGGTGACTTAAGCAAATCAGTAAGCGCAAAACAAGCGTTAGAGTCTAAGTTAGTTAAAGTATAGATTTACAAGTGACTTTGGTTTCATTCCAACTTACTTGTTGTTTATAGGTTACCAGACTCGTCCCGAGCCTTTTATCACCCCAAGTCGCTCAGGCAAGTTTTCTACCCGTTATAACTGTTGTTGTGATGTAAATATATGTATATGCATTATCTTGTGATAAGTGCATGATTGTTATTAGCAAATTTTGCGATATATTGGAGCATGCTGATATGGTATATATGCATGTCTGTTTCATAATCTGGTTATCTATCTGTTGATTTCGATGCTTATAGTTGCATAATACCTATGCTAGAGATAAGCAGTAGTTGCGTAGACCCTTAGTATAGGGGACCCAAAGGTGAACATATTTCTAAACCGGGAGTCGATGTTCCTGAGTATAATATATATATTTTTATATATATATGGTTATAGTTTTCCAAACTATTAATCGAATAAGGTTTATTCGATAACTTTTATTTTATTAATTGAATACTATTTTGAATATTCATTCGAGGGTTATGACTCAGTATATTTTATTATTTGAATATGATTTGAATATTCATTCGAGGGTTATGACTCAGTTTATTTTATTATTTCAATATGATTTGAATATTCATTCGAGGGCTTATGACTCAGTTTATATTATTTAATGATTATTAATTGGATATTCATTTGAGGATGTATGACTCCTTTATTTTATTTAATGAATATTATTTATAATATTCATTCGAGGTATTATGACTCCGCTTATTACTTATAATATTCTTTATTGTATTAAAGAATAAGGTGTCGATAATCAAACTTATTTTGATTATTCAAATAAAGATATTACTTTCGTATAAGTATATCTTTGATTAATTGCTATTCATTCAAGTATAAGTTTTCCAACTTCTACCTCAATTATTCTTTATGGGAATATTATTTAAATAATAATAATCAGATATTTCTTTCATATTGGGACTGATTTATTTTATTAAATCAGCATTACTCCAAACATTCTTAAAAATGTTTTCGAGTCTTCAAAATGAATTTAAAAGGTAGGGAGGATCCCAAAACTTGTTTCCAAATTCAAGATCTTCCATTTTAAGGGGACTTGAATACTCGCTCAAAAATCTAAGGGATCCGGCTCTGTGGTGTATTTTATATTCGCAACAAGGTTGCTGTTTTGATGAATGAATTGATTACTTGCCCAATGTTCGGGAAGTAAGCCCATCTAATTGAGTCGGCATAATCGACAGGCCGGGGTACGGTCTATCAAAGTGTAAGTGGCTGGGTGGCAGTCCATCAACGCGTGAGTGGCCGGGTAACGGTCTAGCGCGAGGTCCTAATGCGGCCAGGGTGATGACCGGTGAGGAATTCATCCATCTACAGTAGAAAAGGTTACTTATTGATATCTTTGCCTGATCAGCAAGATATCTGGTTTATGCCAAAATTCTTTTCCTTCCAAATTCATTGGATATTGTAACTCTGTTCATACTTTACATGACAGAGGTTTTCAGGAAATGTATGGGAGATATATATGAATATATTTATATATCGGGACTTAATGAAGTATCTCGTAACTTCATTATTTATAATGATATTCAAAGATTGAATCTATTCAAATCTTGTCTTGTAGTCTCATCTATGTGATGAACCTTTGAAACTGATTATAACTTGAACGGGGGTAGTTCAAGTAGTATTTGGGAAAGATATAAGTATTTTGGGGTATCTTGTAACTTCATCTTTTAAACTTATATCTAGTTAATGATTGTCTTATGAATGACAAAGATTTTCGGAAAAACGTTGAGACAAGGTTAGATATATGAGATCACCTTGCAACGATATTTTTTATATATACAGTTATACACTGGAACTCTGTGTGTATTATGCATGGAAGAGGACTTCCAATATTTTGAAAAGTGTATATGTATATATACTGAATATTTTGCGACTTCATCGCATTAAGATATCAACTTGGTTCATTTCTTTTGACCAAGACTTTCATGAGTACTATGAGAAGGCTCATATATTGTTAATCATTATACATATTATTTTGGTGGGCTTGCTACTCACCCTTGTTTTCTTCTTTCATCACACAACATCAGATAGATAAGATGAACCGGACCAAGCTCCCGATTCGCAAGAGGTTAGGAGACGTTCCGCAATTTTCTAGAAGCACTGATGCCGCCGTAGCTGAGGTAGGAACTACCAATAGGCTAGGCTTTCAACTTCTGATGTACCAGATTTATGTATATTTATGAATTGTAATAATGGCAAAGAAATGTAAATTTAGTCAGAAAACCTTTTAAGGTGTATTAGCAGATAATTGTGGAATATAAGGACTTGTGATTATTTTTTTGGATGTTCATCTCTGAGACTATAACGTGTGGTGTGTGTGTTTATTGTGGGGTCACAGTGCAGAGTAGTTGAGTAATTATTAAGATTGGATGTTATTAAGGGAAATGGAACTCGTGACGACCCGGATCCCCGACCCCGGATCTGGGGGTGTTACAATATATCCCGGATATTACAACAAACATATATATATATATAATATATACATATATTTATTATTTAATTACGAATTTTAATTGTAAGAACTTCAAAAATTCATAATAAAAAATCTATACATCCTAAAATTATCAAAAAAAATACCCAGACGATATACAACACTTGTAGAACCCAGATCAACATTCAAAATTATTCTGAGAAATGATTTCTCATCAGACAAAATTAATCCATAATATAACTTGTAAAAATCATAATTAATTCAAACAAGCACATAAAATTCTGAAATTTTTACCACAGATCTATATGCATACAACCTATGCTCTGATACCAATGTTGGATTTTTAACGCAGCGGGGGCATGTCAAAACACTTTTACACATACAAAATCCAAATAAAAGCATATAAATCGTGAATAAAAATTCGAGGGATCGAATCTAACCTTTTAAAATAATTCGGAGACAACGATTAGAGATCCTTAGCAGTTGCTCCTCAAGTGTGAAGCACTCCACCGGTATCCACCAAGAAAACGATGTTAAGGAGGAGGAAGGAGGTGAAGAGAATTGGGTTTTCCAAACTTTTTGGGTTTTCGAGTTCTTTGTGGGTTAGAATAAAACAGGGTCTATAATAGTGTATTTATAGGCAAAATTTTCAGCTGAAATTTTCCATAAATAATATTATTATTATCCCATTTATTATTCTCATTAAAAATTAAAAACTTTTTAATTATTAATCCTTTTTCTAAATACTTTAGAAATAATTCTCTCTCTTGATTTAATTTCCAAAAATTAAATCCTTTAATTAATAATATTAAGAACTTTTCTTAATTAATTTATAATCAATTAAATATCATTTATATTATTATTATCCCATTTATTATTCTCATTAATAATTAAAACACCTTTTAATTATTAATCCTTTTTCTAAACACTTTAGAAATAATTCTCTCTCTTGATTTAATTTCCAAAAATTAAATCCTTTAATTAATAATATTAAGAACTTTTCTTAATTAATTTATAATCAATTAAATCTCATTTAATCAATTATTAAATTTGCCAATTAATTATTTATTTCACAAATAAATAATTATTTAGTCATTATTAATTAATTTCTCCACCATTAAATCATTCTCTTTTTATGGTGTGACCCTGTAGGTTCAATATTAAGCCGGTAGTAGAAATAAATAATAATAAAACTATTTTATCATTATTTATATAAATTGTCTAATTTATTAAATATGATTAATTAATTAATCACATTTATTCTACATCGTGAGGGATACTTCTCAGCATATCGCGACTATCCGGATAATATGAATTCACTGCTTAGAATACCAAGAACCTATTCAGTGAATAGTTACCGTACAATAAACTCCTTCTACCCTACTATGTCCCGATTAAATACAAGGCATGGATCTCGTGTCAAGCCTATCTAATTCAATCATTTGCTTACCATTTACTATGCGTAGTTCTATGCAAATTAGAAACTCCTTTCTAATTTCATTCACTCTGGCCAGAGATTCCTGAACTAGCATAAGTGGATCAGCCTTGAACATTCGCTTCCTTCACTAGAAGGGGTAGATCCTTTATTGATCATACACTATCTTCGTGTACAAATTCCTATACCCAGAAGAGCCCTAATATTTGTCCCTGGAGACTAAGAACTAAACCAAAGCATAGTTCAGTGTACACAAGATGACTATGATGACCTCAAGTCTAAGGATACTTGTACAACTATCACTATGTGAACAACTGCTGACACGTGAGTGAACTTCATCAGTTGTTCAGCTGGGCGAGTCATGTTCAGTGAACTTATTCTATAATTAGCACCTACATACTAGCTATAGTGTCACCACACAAATGTCTATGAGAACAGACATCCTTCATAATGAAGCAAGCATAGCATGTACCGATCTTTGCGTATTATTAATTACCAGTTAGTAATCCTTTGACCAGGAACTATTTAAGTTTAGAGTTATCATCTTTTTAGGTCTCACTATTATGATCTCATCATAATCCATAAAAAGCTTTACTCTAAACTATGGTATATCTTATTTAAACACTTAAATAGATAGAGCCCGTAATAAAAACAAAACAAGTCTTTTATTAATATCAATGAAATCAAAACAGATTACATAAAAGTTATTCCTAAATCCTAATACATGATTGGACTTAGGACATATTCCTTTCAAGTGTCTTGTAACTTTTGACACATTGAAGAAGAGTCTAATTACGGCACCTGTCATAATTGCACCTGATTGTAATGAGCCTTTTGAGATTATGTGTGATGCAAGTGACTATGTAGTTGGAGCAGTTCTTGGGCAGAGAAAGAACAATATATTTCATGTGGTCTACTACGCTAGTAAGACTCTAAATGGTGCTCAACTGAATTACACTACTACAGAGAAAGAACTTTTGGCTATAGTCTATGGTTTTGAGAAATTTTGATCTTATCTACTTGGGACTAAGGTGAGAGTTTTCACTGATCATGCCGCCATCCGATATCTCGTCTCAAAGAAGGACTTGAAGCCTAAATTGATTCGATGGGTTCTTTTGCTCCAAGAATTCGAACTAGAGATCAAGGACATAAAAGGAACTGAAAATCAAGTTGCTGATCATCTCTCGCGTTTAGAGAATCTTAATGCTACTTCATTGGACAAGACATGACAAATGAGTCTTTTCCCGACGAGTAGCTGTTTGGAGTGCAAGAAGAAGAACCGTAGTTTGCAAAAATTGTGAACTATCTTGTGAGTAATATCATGCCTCCTGACTTATCTTATGCTCAAAGAAAGAAGTTTCTTCATGAGGTGAAGTGGTATATGTGGGATGAGACGTTTCTTTTTAGCCAAGGAGCTGACCAAATCATTAGGAGATGTATTCCTTAAATCGAAACGGGGGGATCTTGTGAGATTTCCACGCCACGGCTTATGGAGGACATTATGGTGGAGAAAAGACAGCAGCTCATTATAATAACCCCAAAACTTTGGACTTTTTGTAACCCTTATGAATAGTTATTTTGCTGACTATGCTGAATAAGAAAACTTTTCATGCCACACTATGTAGGGGTTCTTTTATTGATATTCTGAGATCTTATTAGTACTATATATGATATATAAGTGTATGTAAAGATCGTCAGAATCCAAATCCGAACACTTTGATTTTTCCCGAAAATCCACCAGATACAGAAAGAATTGAGTATAAGGTAACATGATTAAAAGGATTTAAATTCAAGGATTATAAGAGAGGATCATAAAAGGAATATAATATATTGAGAAAGGTTAAGGGAACCCAAGTAATAAAAATTCCGGGTATGATCCCTCAAACGATAAACGAGAACGAAAGTTAAGCGAACCGTATAATAGATCAGCGATCATTAGCCAAGTAATTAGGAGTTAATCAAAGAGGTTAGTGGATGATGATGTCATCACACCAACAAGAGGAAGACAAGTGTAACAAGATGACATAAGCAGATGACATAAGCATGACAAAGTGGGAAGGATTGGTTGGATGATTGTGAGCCACACAATTTTTACCATGGTAACAATCTAATTAACAAGCAAATCATCACACAAATACCTAGGCAACCAAGCAAGAAGCATTTCTTCTCCCCATTTTCATCTTTGCTCTCGGCTTTCAAGGAAAAAGCAAGGAAGGAAAATCCAAAGTCCAAGCTCCACTCAAGCATAAATTCCATGGTTTGTTTTTATGGATTCTATATTTCATATCTTAGCTTTGGTATGATTTTAAGCTCTTGATTCAAATGGATTCATAGCTAATTAATTCACCAAATATTAGGGTGAATAGTGTTTTCAAATTATAACTTTATGTTTCTTGATTTCATTTGCAAGATCAAGGTTATATAAGGATAGATCAAGGTTCTTTGAGGCTCCCTAGTAACTTTCCACCCTCCAAGAAAGGTTTAAATCTTCACACCCTTTAGTAATAAGTTTGAATGTTGAAGTTTTGAGATGGTTTGAATGGATGAGTAGTAATTTGAATGATGAGCATGATTTGAGCTTAATTGTTAAGTAGTTTAGTTGAATTTGGAGATGTTATAATATTTGATTGGATTGAGATTCTTGAGCTTATTATGACTTAAATCAGTAGCCTATATATGGATCTGAAGTTGTTATTGATTGGTGGTGGTTTGATATTGAATTGATTGGGTAAAAAATTTGGGAATTTCTAAGTTATAGTCGTCGTAATGCCCAATTTTCCTTAGACTGTTTTGTGCTTAAATTTTGCACCCGAACACTCACTTCCATGAACTGACCATTGCCATTCTTAGATAGGTTATATTTTAAGCTTTGTTTTGATATGTGGTTCGCTTGAATCCGATGTACAGTTTAGGAGAAATGACCGTTTTAAGTAACGGCATTTCGCGAACGAACCATTACCCCTCACCTTACTTTGAAACCTTGGTTAAGGCCCTTAAATGACTAATTGGAGTATGAAACAATTATGTAAAATGGATTAGGCTTTTGGTAGGGTATTCGCGAAAGAATCGCCTTAAAATTCTTAATGTTTAATTTATTAAAAATGGTGGAGCCGAGGGTACTCAAACGACTTATGTGATTCGTTAAGCGTAGAAGTGACCATAAGCGAACATTAAGGTTCAATTGGTTAAAGTCTAATTTCTTAAGCGACCGGGGTTCAATTCCGACTTATGTTGTTGGTCATAGGTTATCGGACCCACTCTAAGCTTAAGTCTATCCGGGAACACTCAGGCAAGTTTTCTACCCGTTATACTGTTGTGGTGATGTATATATGTATATGCATTATCTTGTGATAGATGCATGATTGTTATTAGCAAATCTTGCGATATATTGGAGCATGCTGATATGGTTTATATGCATGTCTGTTTCATAATATTCATATCTAACTGTTGATTCAAATGCTTATAAGTTGCATACTACCTATGCTAGAGATAAGCAGTAATTGCATATACCCTTAGTATAGGGGACCCAAAGGCGAACATTTTCTAAAACTGGGAGTCGATGTTCCCGAGTATATTATATATATATTTATATATATATAGATATATTTTTCAAAACTATTAATCGAATAAGATTTATTCGATAACTTTATTTTAATTAATGAATATTATTTTGAATATTCATTCGAGGACTTATGACTCCGTTTATTTTATTTAATGAATATTATTTTGAATATTCATTCGAGGACTTATGACTCCGTTTATTTTATTTAATGAATATTATTTTGAATATTCATTCGAGGACTTATGACTCCGCTTATTTTGTTAAATAATATTCTTTATTTTATTAAAGAATAATGTTTCGATAATCAAACTTATTTTTGATTATTCAAATAAAGACGTACTTTCGTATAAGTATATCTTTGGTTATTTATTATTCATTTCAAGTATGAGTTTTAAAACTTCTACTTCAATTATTTTTATAGAGATTATCCTTTATGGGAATATTATTTAAATAATAATATTCAGATATTTTTTAATAGATCGTGACTGATTTATTTCATTAAATCAGCATTACTACAAACATTCTTAAAAATGTTTTCGAGTCTTCAAAATGATTTTTAAAGGTTAGAGCGGATCCCAAAACTCGTTTTCAAATTTAAGATCTTCCTTTTTGAAGGGGACTTGAATACTCGCTCAAAAATCTAAGGGATCCGGCTCTGTGGTGTATTTTATATTCGCAACGAGGTTGCTATTTTGATAAATGAATTGATTACTTACCCAATATTCAGAAAGTAAGTCCATCTATTTGAGTCGGCATAAGCAACATAGGCTCAGTGGGCATCCATGAAAGTGTAAGTGGCTCAGTGGGAGTCCATCAATGCGTAAGTGGCTAAGTGGCAGTCCAGCCTAGGTCCTAATGCGGCCAGGGTGATGACCAGTGGGGAATTCGTCCATCTACTAGTAGAAAAGGTTACTTATTGGTATCTTTGCCTGATCAGCAAGATATCAGGTTTATGCCAAGGTTTTCTCCTTTCCAAATTCATTGGATATTGTAACTCTGTTTATAATTTTCATAACAGAGGTTTTCAAGGAGTGTATGAAATGTATATATATAGGTGTATATATATATATTGGGACTTAATGAAGTATCTCGTAACTTCATTTCTTTCAAATGCTATTTCAAAGATTGAATCTATTCAAGTCTTATCTTGTAGTCTCATCAGTGTGATGAACTTTTGAAACTAATTATAACTTGAACGGTGGTAGTTCAAGTAGTATTCGGACAAGATATAAGCATATTGGAGTATCTTGTAACTTCATCTTTTCAACTTATATCTGGTTAATGATTATCTTATGCATGACAGAGATTTTCACAAAAATGTTGAAACAAGGTTAGATATATGAGATCACCTTGCAACGATATTTTAATACAGTTATAAACTGGAACTCTGTGTATATTATGCATGGAAGAGGACTTCCAAGATTTTGAAAAGTATATATACATATATACTGAATATTTTGCGACTTGGTCGCGATAAGATATCAAACTTGGTTCATTTTTACTTGACCAAGACTTTCATGAGTACTATGAGGATGCTCACATATTGTAAATCATTATACATATTATTTTGGTGGGCTTGTTGCTCACCCTTGCTTTCTTCTTTCATCATAAAACCACAGATAGAAAAGATGAACAGGACCAAGCTCCCAATTCGTGAGCGGATAGGAAACGTTCCGCAGTTTCCTGTAGGCGTTGATGTCATTGTAGCTGAGGTAGGAACTACCAATAGGCTAGGCTTTCAACTTTTGATGTACCAGACTTATGTATACTTATGAATTGTAATAATGGCAAAGAATATATAAATTTATTCAGAAACCTTTTAGAGGTGTAATGGCTTATAATTGTGGAATAAAATGACTTGTGTTATTTTTGGATATTCATCTCTGAGACTATAACTTGTGGTGTGTGTGTATATTGTGGGGTCATAATACACAGTAGTTGGTTGATTATTATGATTAAGTATTATTAAGGGAAATGGAACTCGTGACAACCCGGATCCCCGACCCCGGATTTGGGGGTGTTACACTTGTGCTCTTCAAGCAGGTTTCTTTTGGCCAACATTATTTAAAGATGCTCATCAGTTCATTTTGAAATGTGATCGATGTCAACGTGTGGGTAATATGTCTAAAAGGGATGAGATGCCTCTTAATGTGCTTCTTGAGATTGAGGTCTTTGATGTTTGGGGAATTGACTTCATGGGGCCATTTGTCTCGTCTTATAACAATCAGTATATCTTATTGGCAGTTGATTATGTGTTGAAATGGGTTGAAGTTAAGGTGTTGCCAATAAACGATGTGAAAGTGGTGCTTAATTTTCTGCACAAGCAGATATTCACAACGTTTGGAACTCCAAGAGACATAATCAGTGATGAGGGGTCACATTTTTACAATCGCAAGTTTACTGCTATGATGAAAAGGTATAATGTGAATCATTGCATCGCTACGGCTTATCATCCTCAGACAAATGGTCAAGCTGAGGTATCTAACAGAGAGATTAAGTGCATTTTCGAGAAAGTGGTATGTCCATCAAGGAAGGATTGGTCTTTGAAGCTTGATGAAGCTGTTTGGGCGTATAGAATAGCATATAAGACTCCATTGGGAATGTCACCATTTCAGTTGGTTTATGGTAAGGGGTGTCATTTGCCTGTGGAGCTCGAGCATAAAGCATATTGGGCTTTGAAGAAATTGAATCTAGACTTGGATGTAGCTGGAAAGAAGAGGATGCTTCAGTTAAAT
The DNA here is from genome assembly GCF_009905375.1 of Apium graveolens. NCBI lineage: Eukaryota > Viridiplantae > Streptophyta > Magnoliopsida > Apiales > Apiaceae > Apium > Apium graveolens. The sequence continues at coordinate 62,727,005 of NC_133651.1, read as the reverse complement.
GAATTGACGAGTTTCACTTTCAAGCTTATGAGAATAACAAGATGTATAAGGAGAAAGTCAAGAGGTGGCACGATCGGGGTCTAGTGCTCAAGAAATTTGTGCCAGGGCAACAAGTTCTTTTATTCAACTCTCGTCTCCGTCTTTTTCTTGGTAAGTTGAAGCCGAGATGGTCAGGGCCCTTCATAATCAAAACTGTGTTTCCACATGGAGCGGTGAAAATTTTTGAGAATGATACGGGCCAAGCAATCAAGGTAAACGGTCAATGGTTGAAGCATTATTATGGTGACACGGAAAACCGTGAGGTAGTTAGTGCCGTTTATTTGTCTACTTGATCTCGAGATTCTACGTCGAGCTAGCGACGTAAAAGAAGCGCTTCTTGGGAGGCAACCCAAGTTTGTTGTACATTAGTAAGTAGAGGAAGCAAGAAGAAAAGAGAAAATCACAAAAAAATAAAAAAATGGAAAAATTCAAGTCTGACTACAGAAGCCTGGCGTGCTCGCGCTATCCCAGCGCGCGGCCGTGCCATTTACATAGAAACACTGCGCGCCCGCGCTGTTACAGCGCGCGGCCATTCCAGTTTGGCAGAAGTAGCGCGCACCCGCGCCGTCTTAGCACGCGGCCGCGCCATGTCCCCGTCTTTGGAAAAAAATAAAAGGCATTTTAAGGGGGGGAACGAGAATTTTTTCCCAAAATCAATTCCCAACCGAATTTTACTCCCCCACATCCTATAATTCCCTCTCCAAATTAAACCCATTACTCCCATTATTCCCATAATCAAATCCCACTTCTATTCCATATCTAATTCTCTTTTCACCACCTATATATACACACACCTCATACACAAACTTCTTCACCAATTCACAAACTCTCAAACACAAATTCTCTCTCAAACACAACTTTTATTCTCTCTAATCAATTTCCATGGCACCCAAGAGACAAAGAACTCAAGTTGATAGCAGCGCCACCGATTGTTCAACTTTGAGTGGTGTGAGGACCAGGTTTTCTACTCCCGAGGATGAGGAGGAGTACACGAGGCTTCTCGTGAAGCCTATTGCTAAGGAGAGAGGTTTCCTGCCATCTGGGAATGATGGTAAGCTTTTGGAGATGATCTTGGAGATGGGCTGGGTTCCTTTTTGTGAGGCACCAGATGCTGTGCCTATGAGTGTGGTTCACGACTTCTATGCGAATGCCAAGACCAAGAAGAATGGCTTCACTGTGGTACGAGGGAGGACGTGGAGTATAGTGCATAGGCTATCAGGACTGTAATTGAGCAACCCGCGAGGAAGGTGGGGCAGGATACCTAGAACGATAAGACTCCAGAGGACTTTGATCTGGATCTTATTGTTGCTACTCTATGCCGGCCCGACACACATTATAAGATCAAGAGGGGCACAGTCGCCGAGTATTCTACATTCCCGGCGTCCGGCATGAACAGGTTTGCCCGTGCATGGAATGCTTTTATATATGCTAATATTATGCCATCGTCGCATGTGCATGAGGTTATTGTGGAGCGTACACGGCTGTTATGGAACATTCTGCAGGGTGATTATATAGAAGTGGGGATGGTTATCTTCCAGGGGATTCTGAGGTTCTTGAGGGGGAGCACTACGGGGTCTATTTCGTATGCGTCAGTGGTGACAAAGTTGTGCGTACCAATTGGTGTGCATTGGCCCGCACATGAGCAGTTGTAGATTCTGAGTGCTCTGATCGATAGCACTGCTTTGGCTATGATGCAGGAATGGAATAGAGGAAAGCCCGATCTGAATATTCAAAAGGTTTGGAACTCCAAGAGTCATAATCAGTGATGAGGGGTCGCATTTTACAACTACAAGTTCACCGCTATGATGCAAAGGTATAATATGAATCATCACATTGCTACGGCTTATCATCCTCAGACGAACGGTCAAGCTGAGGTGTCTAATAGAGAGATCAAGCGCATTTTTGAGAAAGTTGTGTGTCCATCGAGGAAAGATTGGTCTTTGAAGCTTGATGAAGTTGTTTGGGCGTATCGAACAGCGTACAAGACTCCGTTAGTAATATCACCATATCAGTTGGTTTATGGTAAGTGGTGTCAGTTGTCGGTGGAGCTAGAGCATAAAGCGTATTGGGCTTTGAAGAAATTGAAATTGAATCTGGATTTGGATGCAGCTGGTAAGAAGATAATGCTTCAATTAAATGAGCTCGACAAGTTTCGACTTCAAGCTTATGAGAACAACAAAATATATAAGGAAAAAGTCAAAAGGTGGCACGATCGGGGTCTAGTGCTCAAATCATTTGTGCCGGGGCAAAAAGTTCTTTTGTTTAACTCTCGTCTTCATCTTTTTCCTGGAAAGTTGAAGTCAAGATGGTCAGGGCCGTTCGTTGTCAAAACTGTGTTTCCACATGGAGCGGTGGAGATTTTTGAGAATGATCTGCGCCAAGCATTCAAAGTAAATGGTCAGAGGTTGAAGCATTACTATGGTGAGACGGCAAACCGCGAGGTGGTTAGTGCCATTTTGTTGTCCGTTTGATCTCGAGTTTCTACGTCAAGCTAACGACATAAAGCTCGCGCTTCTTGGGAGGGATCCCAAGTTTGTTGTACATTAGTAAGTAGAGGAAGCAAGAAAAAAAGTGAAAATCACAAAAAAAATTAGAAAAACAGAAAAATTCAGGACCAACTTCAGAAGCCAGGAGCGCCCGCGCTGATATAGCGCGCGGTCGTGCTGAATTTACAGAGACACGGCGCGCCCGCACTGATCTAGCGCGCGGCCGCGCCGATTTGGCAAAAGTAGTGCGCGCCCGCGCTGTCCTAGCGTGCGGGCGTGCCGAGGTCCCGACTCAAAATAATAAAAATAACAGTTTTGAAGAGGAGAAACGGGATTTTTGCTACAAAATCAGTTCCTACCCAAATTTTACTCTCCCACATCTCAAATTTCCCTCTCCAAATCAAACCCATTATTTCCATTATTCTCATAATAAAATCCCACTTCTATTCCATAAATAATTCTCTTTTCACCTCCTATAAATACATACACTTATACACAAACTTCTTCACCACTTCATAAATTTCTCAAACACAAATTATCTCTCAAACACAAACTCTTATTCTCTCTACTCAATTCCAATGGCACCCAAGAGACAAAGAACACAAGTGAGCAGCAGCACCACCGACTCTTCTAGTGCGGGTGGTATAAGGCCGAGGTTCTCTACTCCCGAGGCTGAAGCGAAGTATACGAGGCTTCTCTCGAAGACTATCATCAAGGAGCGAGGCTTTCTGACATCGGGGAAGGATGGTAAGCTGTTGGAGATGATTCTAGAGATGGGTTGGGTTCCTTTTTGCAAGGCACCCGCTGTTGTGCCCATGAGTATTGTTCGCGAGTTTTATGCGAACGCGAAGGCTGAGAAGAATGGCTTCACGGTGGTGCGAGGGATGACTGTGGAGTATAGTGCTGATGCTATTAGGAGAGTGATTGAGCAGCCTACGAGAAAGCCTAGGCAGGACACTTGAAATGATAAGACTACAGAAGTCTTTGATCTGGATCTTATTATTGCTACGATATGCATGCCTGATACACACTGGAAGATCAAGAGGGGCACTACTGAGTATTCTACGTTCCCTACTTCCAGCATGAACATGTTTTCCCGTGCATGGAACGCGTTTATTTGTGCTAACATCATGCCATCTTCGCATGTGCATGAGATTACTGTGGAGCGTGCACGGTTGTTGTGGGGTATTCTTCAGGGCGATTACGTGGATCTTGGGATGGTGATTTATCAAGGTATTGTGAAGTTCTTGAGGGGAAGTACCACGGGGTCTATACTGTATGCGTCCGTTGTGACGAAATTGTGTATGACAGTTGGTGTTCATTGGCCAGCACATGAGCAGTTACAGATCCTGAGTGCTCCTATTGACAGCACTACTTTGGCTACGATGCAAGAGTGGGATGGGGGCAAGCCCGATCTGAAGGGGCTTGGTTATACTTTTGACCATCTACCTGGTGGGAGGCCAGCTGCTGGGGCCACCCAGACGAGCAGGACTGCTTGGAGATCTCAACTAGGAGATGAGGCGGGGTCATCGCAGCAGGCACATAAAGAGGAGGAAGGAGCTTCTGTTGGAGCTGGCATGGGCATGACGCAGTATAGGCGTCTGGCTAGGAGGATGGATGCGATGCATGAAATTCATAGTAGGTTTGCACGTGATCTCACACAGGCACTTGGGACAGCTTTCAGAGCCACCGGTGTTGACATCCAGTGGCCAGTATTTGGAGAGGACTCCGTGTATCCACCTCCAGACACGCCTGGCACTCCACCCATTGAGGGTGAGGATCCTGATTCGGATTAGGTATGCCTGATTCCTTACTATTATCTTCACTGAGGACAGTGAATATTTTAAGTTTGGGGTAGTAGTTAACGGAATATGTTTTGTGTGAGTCACATATAGTTTGCATAATCATGATAGTTCAGTTCATATAGTTCCATATGTTGCCATGTAGTTTTTTTTGGCGGTTTTTATGTTAGTTTGTTCATATAGGTCATGCATTTGCATAATAACTTGATCCCGTAGATAAATTTTTTCCGAATGACTTGTGATATTGATGCTAGTGTAGTGATGTCTTATTTAGTGATGTTAAGTCTTATCGAATTGATTTACATGTTAGAGACACTTGTATTTCACTAAATCTTATAGGTTGCTAAAGTACTAGATCATGGTCATGGTTTGTTTGTTTGTCGAGGTTTATTCACTTGTTTATATTTAGAATTTAGGATATTCTCTTAATAATAATATAACATGGATTTTTAGAAATTGGAGAAAAATTAAATTTCATTGCTAGTTGTTGTGGCTAGGTGTCAAATGGTTAGTAGCCGGCTCATATTTATATGAGTAGTCTAGGGTTGAACGAGATGGAGCAAAACGCACTCGTTCAGATATTGAAAAAAAAAAGAAAAAAAGAAAAAAATGACTGTTATGTCTAAGTGATCACAAGTGGGCCCTTTAGTACTCGAGTTATTAAGTTCTTTGGGGACTTTGTGCCTAGTGACCTAAGGCTTTTATAGTCTGGGATCCGCTAACCTAACGCTCGCTACATGGGTACTATTGTATAAGTCTTTTGTGGACCTCACTCATTGCACGGTCAAATAAGCATATTTGTGTCATTTTGTTATGAATAAAATCATGAATTCATATCAAACTCCAATATAAGAATTGAAGTGTTATAAGTTATTTTGAGTCTAGCTTTTATTATGTTTATAACCTTGTGATTTCATGATTATTGATCTAGTGGCGATAGTATATCTGTAAGCAGTTGCACACACGCACGTCTATGGTTTGTAGATTGATTTGTGCGGTTTGATTGATCTTATGCGAATAAATGCATTTGTTGAGATGTTGCTTGTTGATTTGTTTAGTTATTCTATTGGGGATCGTTGCATTTATTTAGTTGCATTCATGCATTTTTATTTCTTGTTTTTTGAGTCTGTTTATTCCTGAGGACAAGCATCGATTCAAGTTTGGGGGTATGCTGAGTGGCATTTATGACACTTTATTACGCTCCATAAAGCTTTGAATTGGTGTAAATGTACTCAAGTTGTTGGTATTTTAATGTGTTTTCTAGTATTTTTGCATTTCAGGCATTATTTTAAGAATCAGGTGAATTAGCATTATTTTGGTGCTAATATGGTGTTAGGATGATGTCCAAAGAATAAACCTCCGGAAGCCAACTCGATTGCAGCGATAATTAAAGAAAATCAGAAGTTTTTCCAGAAGCACGGCGCGCCCGCGCTAGTCTAGCACGCGACCGCGCCAATTTTTCAGAAAGACAGCGCGCCCGCGCTGATTAAGCGCGCGGCCGCGCCGGGTCGGGATCCCAGAATCCTGATTCTATTTGATTTACAATTGGAGGACTTCTATCTTGCATGGGCTGCTATATATACTAAAATAAAGGACGTTTTCTAGAGACGGATACACCAGAGCACAAGGAGAGCCGTAACAAGACCGTGTTAGCACGATTCAACGAAGACGAAGAAGATCTTGTTTTTACTTGTAAATCCTTGTTCTAAGTTGTAACTTGGATGCTAGTTTTCTTATTCGTGAACCTTACTCTTGTTTCGTACTTGGTTTTATTTTTTATTCAGTATAAAGACTACGTTTATTATATCATGCTTTCATCAGAACCCACGTTGATGATGAGTCCGATTATGGGCTAATCGTTATCGTGGGTTTCTAGCGGATTTATTTATGGATTTCTTTAGTTAATTTATTTTGATACCTTAGTGTGTGGTGATTGTATGATAGCCTAGTATTGGTTGTGCTTATTTGTCTTATGAGCGTCACGAACTTATAAGATAGCGTGTTAATATTTAATGAAGTGACAGTGCATTTATGGATTTCGAACTTTCCATGCTAGCATAGGTTCATGTGTTATAGTTATGCATGATTTGTAGGTAATTTTAACTATCTTACTTGCCCTATGTAATCACGATAGATAACTTGTTCTTTAAACCGTTATGTTGTCAAATTCTATAGAAATATAGGGTCTTAATGTAATTGGTGTCTATTCAGCTTCTATCTATTTTGTGGATGTCTGGTAGTATGGTATTCATACAATGAAAGTTGATGTTTATCAGTTTCATGTTATTTGATTAGTGTCATCACCATTACATGCTAAGGTTAAGAATGAAAAGGCTATTGAATGAAGTATTTAATGAAGTTAGAATCTCATGTTTGTCATATATATTAATTCAGCCATTCTTATTCTCTTAGTTATAATTGTTAGTTTAATTCTTAGTTATAAATAATCCCAATTTGTTATTATCTTAGCATTGGATAATAGCCATATCATCACCATTGCATAATTAGTTAACCAAAGTTAGTCTCTGTGGGAACGAACTAGAAATAATTCTATATTACTTGTGAACGCGTATACTTGCGTGTATTATTAGCGCGTGTTTAGCGACTAACAGAGCCCCACATTTATGTGTCTGTTGTGAGCCCTGGAGAACACCATCTTTTGGACAACACTTAAGATGTTGTCATAGCCTATCTTCCTGCAAGTGAAAGCTCTCACTATGGAATCAAACAGGAATGACCATTCCCTCCTCAAATGCTTCTTGTTCAAGTTGGAAAGGTTGATCCTTTCACTGTAGTTAATGAAGTCCATGAATTCAGCTAGTTCTTGTTAAGTAGGCACCTCCACCAAGTTGTCAGTAGGAATTCCCAAAGCCAGGTTGACATTATTCTCAGTAAATTCCACCTATTGGCCTTGGATTGAGTGATTAACCACCATTGATACAACTTGGTTCTCATGCACAACTGTCTTAACCACAACTGATTTCCGGAAATCATTGAGAACATCCATATACAGAATAGGGTTTGCGGTTAGAGCACCTGAAAAGTATGTCTTAGATAAGAACTTGACAAAGCTCTTGAAACTGTCAGGAGCTTGATTGGAATCTGTGAAAGCTAGGTAGTTGGTTCCATCCTTGGGGATAACAACTTTAACAGTGTTTGATGCCATTTGAAGTGTTTGAATTTGAGTGAATAAGAGATTTGAAGCAGAAAGAGTTTGAAATGAGAGAGAACGGTTAAGATTTGCAAAAGCTAGGTTACTTGAGATCTCGAAAGCGTAAATAGGGGTTATGTTGAGATGTCTGGGTATTTATAGAAAAAGGAAAATGACTTATCAAGAAGTAGAAATAATTGTTTGGGCTTTTCTTATCGAGAAGTCACGTGAGAGAATATATACATATCGATATGTCTCTATCTTAACTCTTATCGAGAACTAGATAGTGACTTATCGAGATGTCAAATAGATACCCAGTTTGTTCTGAATGGACTGAATTTTTCTAAATTTTATTTGAATAAATCAAAATAAAATTAGAATAATTTTATATCAAAAATATTTTACTAAAATAATTTATTGAATTAAATTATTTCATTTCTAAGTTATCGAGAAGTCTAAGAATGAATACTTGTAGAGAACTCTATGAATTAACATATATCGAGATCTCTACAATGACTTATCGAGAAGTCATAATGAGGCTTGTCGAGAAGTCCTTCGAGAAGTGAAGAAAATGACTTATCGAGAACTCTATCGAGAAGTCTCAGAATGACTTGTCGGGAAGTCAATTAGACTTATCGAAAAATCAGTTCTCTATTTACTTTTGTTCATTTTGATTATGTCTTATATTAACTTCACATATTAAAAATGTGAATTAACATTTAAACAGTTTTCTTAGAATTTGAAAAATTCCAAGATAAATTTTAAATTTTAAAAAATAAATATATAGATATATCTGAAATATTTATAACTCATATTTCAATTAATTTCCAGTTAAATCAAATTTAAGTTTGATTCACTAGAAATTAATCTGCTGCCACATATTAGCTGAGTTCTTGCCTTTAGTATAAAGAGTTTAACATTTCAATTTCACCAACAAATCTAATGAAAGTTGCTTCATCCAAAGGTTTAGTGAAAATGTCAGCTAAATATTTTTCTGTTGGAACAAAAATAAGCTCAATAGTACCATTTGCAGCATATTCTCTAATAAAATGGTACCTTACATCAATGTGTTTTGTTCTAAAATGATTAACTGGATTAACAACAATAGATATAGCACTAGTATTGTCAGACATAATTGGAATTTTGTGTAACACTAGGCCATAGTCCATTAGTTGATTTCTAATCCAAAGCACTTGAGCACAATAACTTTCAGCAACTATGTATTCAGCCTTAGCTGTGGAAGTTGGCACAAATTGCTGTTTCTTACTATACCAGGATACAAGTCTTTGTCCAAAAAATTGACAGCTTCCACTAGTGCTCTTTCTGTCAACCCTGTATCCAGCAAAATCTGCATCTGTGTATCCAACAGCTTCAAATCCAGTTCCATTAGGATACCACAATCTCAAGTTTGGTGTTACCTTCAAGTATGTGAAAATTCTCTTCACAGCCATCAAATATGATTCCTTTGGATTGGCTTGAAATCTTGCACACAGACATGTTACAAACAGAATGTCTGGTCTACTAGAAGTCAAATACAACAAAGACCCAATCATTCCTCTATAACCTGAAATGTCTACACTTTTTCCTTTCTTATCTTCATCCAACTTTGTAGTTGTAGACATATAATTTGGCTAATGAAGATTCCATCACTTCTTTGACTGACTTAAAGTCCAAGAAAGTAAGTTAATTCTCCCATCATACTCATTTCATATTCACCCCGCATGTGTCTTGAGAATCTTTAACATAATTTTTTATTAGTAGAACCAAAAATGATATCATCCACATAGATTTGGACTAGGATCATATTACCACCATCCTGCTTTATAATAGATTCTTGTCAATTATTCCTCTTGTAAATCCATGTTTTAACAGAAATTCTGACAATTTATCATACCTAGCTCTAGGTGCTTGCTTTAGTCCATAGAGAGCCTTTATAAGTTGGTAAATAAAATCTGGAAATTCTGGATCTTCAAAGCCAGGTGGTTGTTGCACATGAACTTTTTCTTCAAACTCACCATTAAGGAATGCACTATTTACATCCATTTGATACACTTTAAAGTTTGAGTGTGCAGCAAATGCAAGAAAGATCATTATTGCTTCAAGTCTTGCAACTAGAGCAAAAGTTTCATCATAATCAATTTCTTCCTCCCGTGAGTAGCCTTTTGCAACCGACCTTGCTTTATTTCTTGTTACAATTCCATTTTCATCCATTTTGTTCATGTACACCCACTTTTTTCCAATTATACTTCTGTTCTTTGGTGCAGGACCCAAATTCCAAAGTTTGTTTATTTCAAATTGATTTAGCTCTTCTTACATAGCAGATATCCAGTCTGGATCAAGTAGAGCTTCCTAAGTTTTCTTAGGCTCAATTTTTGAAAGAAAGCATGCATGTAGACATTCATTAGCAGTTTCACTTTTAGTCCTCACACCAGCATTTGGGTCACCAGTAATTACATTTCTTGTGTGACTCATGTCCCATTTTATGGTATGATTTTATTGACTTGAATTTTCTGCATTTTTTTCACCATTGTCATGACTAGCAGAACTTTCTCCCCCTGAGTTTGTGCTATCAAATTCAGGTGTTTGAGATGAAATTTTATTCTCATGATTCACTTGCTCAATTGACTCTTCATTCATTCTGTTTCTTATGTTGATATCGGCTTTATCTTCAAAATCACTATCATTGTGGAGATTTTCAAACTTAAGGGCTTCAACTTCATTTTCATCAAGGCATTCCAAGCCTGGACACTTTTCATCATCAAAAGTCACATATGTGCTTTCCATAATCTTCTTTTATTCAAGCACATAAACTCTGTAGGAAGTTCTTTCCAATGAATTTCCCAGAAAAATTGCTTCAAAAACTTTAGAGTCAAATTTTCCCACATATTCAGAGCTGTCTTTTATAACATAACACTTGCTTCCAAACACATGCAGATGCTTCACAGTAGGCTTCCTTTTTTATAAGATTAAGTAGGGTGTTTTTCCAAGAATTTTGTTCATGAGATATCTGTTTTGAGTGTAGCATGCAATATTGACAGCTTCCTCCCAAAAACTCGTTGGCAAATTGCCATCTTGCAACATTGTCCTAGAAGCCTCAACCAAAGTTTTATTCTTCCTTTCAGTTACCCCATTTTGCTGAGGTGTCCTTGTTGCTGAAAACTCTTTAACAATACCCTTTTCTTTACAGAATTCAGTTAAGACTGCATTTCTGAATTTTATGTTATTGTCACTCCTCAATTTCTTTACACATTTCTAATCTTCAGCCTGCTTCTCTATTTTCTTGATGTGTTCAATAATGATGTGTGGAGTTTCATCCTTTGAATACATAAACTCTACCCATGTGTACCTTGAGTAGTCATCCACCATCACAAGTGCATATTTCTTTCTTGAAACTGATAAGATATTAACTGGTCCAAACAGGTCCATGTGAATAAGTTTCAAAGGTGCACTTATGGAATTCACAGTTTTGCTTTTGTGACTGGACCTTTTCATTTTTCCTTTTTAACAAGCCTCACAAACTTCATCTTGAGAAAACTCCATATTTGGCATGTCTCTCACTAACTCCTCTTTCACCAGGGTATTGATAGCTTTGTAATTCAGGTGAGAGAGCTTCTTGTGCCACAACTTGCTTTGCTCAATAGATACCTTAGTGTAGAAGCAACATATTCCATCCTTATTTGTTGAGTATAAATCTGCAATAAACAAGCTTCCCTTTTTTGCTCCTTTCAAAGAAATTTCACCAGTCTTTTTGCTGATAATTGAGCATTCTCCTTTGTCAAATGAAACCTTGAATCCTCTGTCTATGAATTGACTGACACTCAGGAGATTCACCTCAAGACCAGCTACCAGTGCTACATCATCAATGACAACATTTCCAGAAACTAACTTGCCATATCCCATTATGAATCCTTTGCTGTTATGTCCAAAAGTCACCAATGGGCCAGCCATCTCCTCAAACTGTGATAGCAGGGCTTTATCACCTGTCATATGCCTGGAGCATCCACCATCTATGATCCATATGACCTTCTTCACCTTTCCTTGCACACAAGGAGGGTTAAGTGTGTTTAGCTACCCAAGCAGTGTTGGGTACTTTCTTCATTTTAATAGAAGTTGCAGAAGTAGAATTTGATGATTCCGGACGAACAGTGTTCAGTGACTGATTTGCATTTTCCTTTTTATTTGTAGATCCAATTTTAACTTCTTAAATATCTACTCTCAGTTTATAACAACTGGTCATCACTTTCATATTGCAATGAATGCAATCAAATTTGTCATAGAAGGAATAGGGATCTTCAGCCTTTGATTCATTATATTTACATGCTCCCACTTTTGGCTCACTAACAGCCTTTTTACAAAGGTGAGTTAAATAACTTAAGAGCCACACTTTTGACATTGTTTCCTGGGAGCATCTGCAACAAATGCAAATTTGTTGCTTTTGTTCACTCCAATTTTCCCATTTTTGTTCTTCTTTTTCTTTCCTGCATTCTCAGTCTTGATTTCCTTGATTGCTGTCTTAGAAACTTGATTGTCCATGGGCTTGTTCTTAATTTAAGCAGTAGGAGTGGTTTTTCTATTTTTCTTTTCAGTGTCTTCATCTGCAAGTTCTTGCTTGATGACCAACTCTTCTTCACTGAAATTGACTTCACATGCCTTGAACAAAGGTGTGTCAACTTTTTTCAGCATAGTGGGGACATCTTGATTTGCAATTGCTTTACCTTTGTCACCTTCATTTTTTTATTGTTGTTCAAGGCATCATAGTCCAAACCAATAACTATGTTAGCACATGGTTTTTTCTTCTCATGGTATTGTCCAACCAACTGAGATGCATTCCTGAATGACTTCAGTCTCACCTCATTCTTCTCTAGCTTTAACCTCAATAAAACTTCAATTTCACTTGCACACTTCAACTTGTTCTTCAAATATTCATTTTCTTGCTTGACAGTTTCAAGCTCAACAAGCTGCACTTCCAAATCTTGCTTCTCAATCTCAAACTTCTCATTTATCTTTGACAGCCTACTCACTTCCTCAGTAGCTGCCACCATGCTTGTGTGGATATGAAACATCTCTACACACATATTTTCAGTAGTTTCTTTATATTGACTGGTATTTAAATCAATGGTAGTTAGAGTTGCTACCTCTGATTTTGATGAGGATGATTCTCCTTGCTCAAGAGCCATAAGTGCATAGATTCCAAACTCCTCATTCTCATCTTCTTCATCAGTGTCATCTCAACTCTTGCCTTCAGCTATGTAAGCCTTTCCTTATTGTTTCTTTAAGAGATCTTCATACTTTGCCTCCAATTCCAAATAGGTTGTATCCTTCTTCACTTTATTTGGCTTCCTGCACATAGTAGCAAAGTGACCCAACTCATCACAGTTGAAATACCTTATTTTTGATATTTCAACAGATCCAGTTTTGTAGACACCTTTGCTAGCTGAGTTATACTGAGCTTTCGGTTTTCAATTGTTGCTGTTGGAAGTCTGTCCCTTTTTCTTGACAAACCTTGGCTTTTTGACCCTTATATTAGAAAATTTTCTAGCCAAGTAAGCCATGGATTGGTCCATTTCATCTATGTAATAACCCCAATTTTTAGAATTTTTGAAACACTGATGAATAGTAACTTTTTGCTGATGATGCTGATTAAGGAAAATTATCAGACCACACTATATAGGAGTACTATTATGGAAATTCTAAGATCGTATTAGTATTCCATAAAGTAAATGAGTGTATGTAAAGGTCGTTAGAATTCGAATCCGGACACTTTGATTTTTTCCCGAAAATCCACTAGATACCGAAAGAATTGAGTATAAGGTAATATATTTAAAAGGATTTTTAATTAAGGATTATAAGAGAGGATCATTAAAGGATTTTAAAATATTAGGAAAGATTTAGGGAAGCTCAAAAAATGAGATCCCAGATATGATCCCTCAAACGGATAATGAGAACGAAGGTTAAGCGAACCGTAAAACAAATACGCAACCAAGAGATAAGCTTGTACAAGAATCCAAGGTACTATGACATCATCAAACCATAAGACAAAGACATGTGGCAAATGGATGACATAAGGAAGATGACATAAGCATGACAAGTAGATTTGTTTTGTTGGATGACTATTAGCCAAACATTATTTACCATGGTAAATTCTAAGTAACCAAGCCTTAAACACCACATATCATCAAAACACAATCAAAGAAGCTTTTCCATTTTCTCCATTTCTTCATTTTGCTCTCGGCCAAAATAATACCAACAACTTCAAACTGCCATATCTCCTTCAATACTCACTCAAATGTTGTGTTCTATAGCTCGTTGGAAAGGTATTGAGATGGCATACAACTCTTGTTCACAAATTTTGTCCAAATAATCATGATAAGACCCTCATATTTACAGTTCTTTAAATCGGACTAATTGTAACTCCAAAAGTTCTAACTCATTTCTTGAACTCCTTTGCAAGTTTGAACATGATAAACATAGATCAAGTCTCTATTAAGGATTACAATCTCTTGTAAGTGCTTTAAGGATCTAAGGAAGGTATAAATTTCAAACCCTAGCTTTGATTTTATGATTCCATTAAGTTTTATTGAAGCATTGTTAGTATTAAGGCTTGATCTTTGATTATAAGTAGTTTTGGTGGATTTGTATTGGTTTTGAATATTGGGTCTTTGATTGGTTGGATAAATTGGTAAAACTTGGATTTGTGGACTGAGTTTGTAGTATGATGGTTGAATATTATTGTGTTGGTGGTTGTGAGTGAATTGATGAGGAATTAGAGTGGTAATTATTTTGGGAATCTCGTAAACATAATCGTCGTAATGCTCGTTTCCCTTAGACTATTTTGCATGAATCTTAGACCAGAAAACTCACTGTAAGATTCTGACCTTTGCCAGTTTTATCTAGATTGTGTTGTAAGCTTCATTTTGGTATGTGGTTCGCTTATATCTGATGTACGGTTTAGGAAAAATGACCGTTTTAAGTAACAGCATTTCGCGAACGAACCCTTACCCCTCACATAACTTTGAAACCTTGTTTAAGGCCCTTGAAAGACTAATTGGATTACGAAGCAATTATGTAAGGTGGATTAGGCAGTTGATAGAGTATTCGCGAAAGAGTCGCCTTAAGATTCGTAACGGTTAATTTATTAAAATTAGTGGAGCCGAGGGTACGCGAGCGATTAACGCAAATCGTTAAGCATATAAATGACCTTAAGCGACCGTTAGGGTATGAGCGAGTTTTGACTTGTTTCTTAAGCGAATGTGGTCTAATTCCGGCTTATGATGTTGTTCATAGGTTATCGGACCCACTCTAAGCTTAAGTCTACCCCGGAACACTCAGGCAAGTTTTCTACCCGTTATATTGTTGTTGTGATATAATATATTGATGCATTATCTTGAGATAAGTGCATGGTTATTATTAGCAAAGTCTTGCGATATATTGGAGCATGTGATATGATATTTATATGCATGCCTATTTCGTAATCTTCATATTCTATTATCAATTCAAATGCTTATAAGCTGCATAATACATATGCTAGAGATAAGTAGTAGTTGCGTAAGTGGCTGAGTGGCAGTCCAGCATAAGGTCCTAATGCGGCCAGGGTGATGACCAGTGGGGGATTCATCCATCTACTAGTAGAAAAGGTGACTAAATTGGTATCCTTGCCTGATCAGCAAGATATCCGGTTTATATAAAGTTTCTTCTTTCCAAAATTCTTGGGAATGAAAACTCTGCTTATACTTCCATAGAAGAAGAGTGTATGAAATGTATATATATATAGGTGTATATATATATATATCGGGACTAATGAAGTATCTCGTAACTTCATTCTTTCAAATGATATTTCAAAGATTGAATCTATTCAAGTCTTATCTTATAGTCTCATCTATGGGATGAACTTTTGAAACTGATTATAGCTTGAACTGTGGTAGTTCGAGTAGTATTCAGAAAAGATATAAGTATATTGGAGTATCTTATAACTTCATCTTTTCAACTTATATATAGTTAATGATTATCTTATGCACGACTAAGATTTTCAAAAAAACGTTGAGATAAGGTTAGATATATGAGATCAACTTGCAACGATATTTTATACAGTTATAAACTGGAACTCTGTGTATATTATACATGTCAGAGGATTTCAAAGATTTTGAAAAGTATATATGTATATATATACTGAATATTTTACGACTTTGCCGCATCAAGATATCAAACTTGGTTCATTTTTGCTTGACCAAGACTTTCATGAGTACTATGAAGATGCTCATATATTGTTAATTATTATGCATGTTATTTCGTTGGGCTTGTTGCTCACCCTTACTTTATTCTTTCATTACACAACAACAGCTAGACAAGATGAACAGGACCAAGCTCCCAATTCGTAAGCGGATAGGAAATGTTCCGCAGTTTCGTGTAGGCATTGATGTCGTTGTAGCTAAGGTAGGAACTACCAATAGGCTAGGCTTTCAACTTTTGATGTTCCAGATTTATGTAAATTTATGAATTGTAATAATGGCAAAGAATATGTAAATTTATTCAGAAACCCTTTTGAGGTGTAGTGACTTATAATTATGGAATAAAATGACTTGTGTTATTTTGGTATTCATCTCTGAGACTATAACTTGTGGTGTGTGTGTGTAAATTGTGGGGTCACAGTACGCGGTGATTGGTTATTTATTTAGATTAAGTGTTGTTAAGGGAAATGGAACTCGTGACAACCCAGATCCCCGACCTTGAATTTTGGGGTGTTACAGAATTGGTATCAGAGCTAAGCGTTATAAACCTCAGAGATGATGCGACGTTAAGATAAGAAGTTCACTAAGATAATAAGAACTCTTGCCAAGTTCATAGTCAGACTACCTAACGTAGTACTGACAGTTAAAAACCTTATGCGAACCCTTATAAATATCGTGATAGAAGCGTAGTTCGTTATCGTATATGGTAGTGTGACTCCGAACCCTGAAGTTCAAGAGCAATAATATGATGATGTTTTATTATATATTGAGGATCAGATTGTGGATCCAATGGAGAACCCTATGAAGGGACCATATGATGTTCATATTAAGGATGTAGCAATTATGGATGTTATCCCAAAAGGAATTGTTGCTGAGAAGGACCCGTGGAGGATCCTGACAAGAATGAAGAAAGGACCGCTGAGGAATTGACGACCATGGTTAGGGCGACTACTAGAGGTAGGATGGGCCGGTTATTACCGTAGGTTTGTTCAAGTTTGCAAAGATAGCAGCCCCTTTAACGCGGCTTACTCGTAAGACTGAGAAGTTTGAATGGACAGATAAATGCGAGAACAGCTTTCAAGAACTGAAGCAAAGATTGGTGACGGCCCCTATGTTGGCGTTTCCAGATGAAAAAGGAGATTTTGTGATTTGTAGTGACGCTTCGCACAAGGAATTAGGGTGCGTTCTTATACAGCACGACAAGGTAATCGCGTACGCGTCAAGATAATTAAGGGAAGATGAAATTCGATATCCCACCCATGATGGCTCACGACAATAGTTTTTCCCTAAAGATTGGAGGAACTACTTGTATGGAGAAAAGTGCGAGATTTACAAAAACCATAGAAGCTCAAGTATATTTCCATGAAGAAAGAGCTCAACATGCGCCAGAAGAGGTGGTTAGAGCTAATCAAGGATTACGATGATGAGATTCTTTATCATCCAGGGAAAGCCAATATGGTGGCTAAAGCCCTTAGTAGAAAGGAGAGACTCAAGATGATAATGTCTTTGGGAGAGTTGATAAGAGATTTTAAGAAAATAGAAATAGAAGTGAAGGTAACCGGAGTCGGTACTGAAAAGCTGTTTGAGATTGTAATGCAGCCCGAATTATTGGAAAATATCATATTGTTCCAAGAAAAATTGATGAATGAAGGCAGAGAGCCAATGACCGGAGAAGAGATTAATACCGAGAAAGATGATAAGGCAATGATGAGGTATTCCTACAGAATTTTGGTTCCAAACGTTCAAGAGCTTAAGGACGAGATCTTAGATGAAATCCATAGTTCGAGGAATAAGATTTAGAGCAAACCCTGAATGTGATAGTCAGG
Organism: Apium graveolens; assembly: GCF_009905375.1. Lineage (NCBI taxonomy): Eukaryota > Viridiplantae > Streptophyta > Magnoliopsida > Apiales > Apiaceae > Apium > Apium graveolens. The sequence continues at coordinate 62,709,476 of NC_133651.1, read as the reverse complement.
GAGGTCGCCATCAAGATAGAAGGAACCCGTAATATAATGAATTGGAAAACAAGGATTTTAACGTATATAATGACCCCAATTATGGGGAGAATGATGGAACATGTCATACTAAAAAAACAGATGTCGAGTAAGGAAAGGAGACTCATGACGGTACTCCTATGGGGCAATGCATGGACCTGCCTAAACAAAACTTATACTTTTATCCCCAACCACCACCCTGAGGAAACAATGCGGCGTGAAATTCTTTCAGGACCTTTAAGTTACTAAGCTCTCAGAGTTCCAAGGAACAAGCTGACCCGGTCGAGGCAAGAGCCTGGCTAAAGGAAATATAGGAATCATTTGAGATTCTAAATGATTGACGAAGCGCAAAAGACTATTTTTGTCACTTACTTTCCTAAGAGAGAGGCCACCCGCTGGTGAAAGGCCAAGAAAGGCACGGAGCAAGAGGTTATAATAAACTGATTAAAGTTCAGTCAATTGTTTTCAGGAAAGTACTTCCCAAAGTTATGGAGATAGTGTAAAAGCTTTAGAGCCAGAACAAAGGCGGACGAGTATGATGAATTATGAATCTAAGTTGTAAAAGTTGTCAAGATTCATTCTGAGGACACGAATCCCAGAACGACGTGATGTTTGAAGTCAGTGATTAGTGAGTTCATGAAATGATTGTAATAGAAAGGAAAATAAAAAGAAACTGAAGTGGAAAGGAATATAAAGGCAATAGAGTTTGAGGAATGATGAGGGAGTTGGGTATAAGGAAACCCTAAAGACTCGTAGTAATAGAAATAGAAAATTATGTGATCATCAGGATGAGGGTGATTCACCTTGAGTTAAAGTTGATGGTTGAAGGCATAAATGATATATATATTATCCCCTTTAAGTTGGGAGTATTCGATGAAACTCCGAGATAGATCGATGGATTAATAAGGGAACATGGATGGACTGAGGAGACAGTAAAGAAAGAAATTAAGAAATGGGATGAGGGATGAGGGATGAGGGAAGTGACCTTCAAGAATGTGAACTGTATGTAAGACCGGTGGCTTGATACCCAGAAAGGGAGACGCCATGTATAAAAGATATCTCAACATTGAGATGACTGTTGAGATAAACAACAAAAGTAAATGAGGATTTAGTAAAAAGAAGTTCACGTTGAACACGACCAATATCTTCCAGAACATCCCTGTAATCATTACCAAATCAGGCAAGAAAAGCGGATAACCGTTGTTATCTTTTAAAGGCCATATGGGTTGACCTCAATTTGAATAAGGATGCTATTGTGAAATTAGGTATAGACTATCGAGGTAAGAATGATTGAATAAGATACCCTTATTAGGGATATATGACTTTATTTATCCATGGAAGGATGCAAGTACCTTTTAAAGGTAGAATTAAGGATAAAACCTCGATAACTTGAGATGAACCATGGGGGAATGCATAAAGGTTGGCATTTCACCCTTAATAGGGACATTATGAGTTTGAATAATATGGAATGAAGGATTAAGGCAACAACAACCTTTAATGATCGGTGGAGAAATTTTTCAGAAGTACATAGACAATGGTTCTAGTATTAGTAAATGGTATTTTGATATTCCCTGTATCTAGGGAACACAGGAGGAACGATTCAAGGATAACCTTAGAGGTTTTATAAGGAGAAAGGTAATCACTACTAGAAATATGGGATCAGACATCGGTTAAGAACCGATGTTAAAAAAAACTGAACCGATGTCTTCGCGTGTGATCTTAAATGTCATCAGCCTTTGACATCGGTTAACAGCCGATGTCTGTTACAGTGTTATATGTCGGTTTTAAGATTAAATGTGATGTCTTTGTAACAAAATTCAGGTTATATTACAGTATTTTTTGGTGAATATGAGTATATTATGATGTATTTATCCATTAAAACATGAAACCTACAAGCTCTAAAATCCATTTATTAAAATTCTTTCGAACAAACCGATGTGAAATGCTAGATCAGACATCAGTTAGATTAGTTGGCCGATGTGAAATGTTTGATTAGACATCGGTTTAATTATCCCCCCGATGTGAAATGATGGATAAGACATGGGTGTTCTTCACGAAACCGACGTTAAATCTTTTTGTTTAACATCAGCTAGTTTCTCTGACCGATGTAATTTGACTTAAAATACATTGAGTTTCTTTTCAGAACCGATGTCAAATGACTATTTCACATCGGTTTTTTAGTTCTTTTTCGTTAAATATTATTTTACCTGATGTCTTTCTTATATTTTTTACATTGTTTTATATTTACCAATGTGATGTTAATGTTTTGTATATTGCATGTCATCCTGATATTGTTCACATCCACATGAACCAATTACATTTACAAACAAAAAAATACCAAACAATGCAACACAAACATAAAGCTACATTGATACCAAATTTCTTCACTGCACAACTGGAAGTAGCATAGTTCACAATTATTTTTGAATCAATAATCATAAGTGTACATGTATGTAACTAACACAGATGGAAACTTTGGCATGCCTTGTCATTGTTCTTACAATTCCAGCATTATATGAGAGGTATGAAGATCAAATCGACAAATATGAGTTGTTAGCATCCAGGAAACTGATGTAGTTGTATGTGATCCTTAACCAAGAGTATATTTTTGCCATTTGAAGCTACTTCCTTTTTGGCCCAGGTTTGGAAGTTTGATGTCTAGAGGACTGCTTGCGACACCTTGGTTCCCTACATTACCCTTGTCTATATGTGCATTCTAAAAATTTGTGCAGAATGTGTGACCAATTAATAGTGCAGAACTAGGTCTGATCTTATGTGTAATGGTAATGTACTGTGAAAACATAGCCACATCAAAGATTATATATTCACTAATCATGGTAAAGTAACGTCATCTAGCTATCTTAGAAGAACCAGTACTACCAGAACCTAGAACATAGTTAAAAGCGTTTAAGTTAAATTGACAACAAGATCACTATGAGTTGGTAAAGTTTATTTTTAGTTTAGAACTTGCAAAAAATAATAAAGAAGAATTAAGCAGTATTCTGACCCACCTCCTGATTCACATTCATAGCATGGCCATGCATTCTTCCACTCTCGACAGCCTGTCTTCTTCTCAACTCCCCATAATATCGTTCCCACGACTAACTCTAGTTGGTTCCACAACTAACGTAATTCTCTTGTGGGAAGGTTGCCCAGTCAGACCTAATAAATGGAACCTTAATTACCCATAAATAATAATTGAAATAAGATATGTAATTTATCATGTAAGTAAATAGCGAGCAAGTAGCTAATTTTCATAAATTACCCATGCCAAACATGTAGTGACTCTAATAGTGGATCTAATTAAGGTGGATAGTGATGAAGGTGGAGCAGTATAAATATAACAAAATTATATATTTTATGTAAAATAAAAAAAAACCGAAGAAAAGAAATGACGGCATTTCTTTTCATAATTAGGACTCATGGTAATAAAGACTTAACTAATGTAAGGGTACAATTAGTTAGCTCAACCATTAATTCTCAACAAATTGCTCATCTTAACAATGATAAACATAAACATTTATCATATACGACTTGCTTGAATTTATATATGTCTCCTAGTGACTTATGTACATTCTTCAAATTATGTTTCTCATGCACTGTTTACATGTGTTGGTTTGCATGTTTAATTGTCATGACAAGCAATATGATATTGTATAATAAAGGAAAACAATATGATATGAGGCTGGCCTGTGACCTTTGGTTAAATAATGTCCGCAGTCGTGAAGCTTTGAATGTTGGAAAGGCGAGTTTGTCACGAAACAATGATTCACCTCTATAAGCTTTTGAGTTCAACCAACATAATGCTGCGTGCTGATTTTGTATCCCTATACTTAGAGAGCTGCTCATTTTGCATGTTGAACCAGTAAAAGTAATATAAAAATGAAAAGGAATCGGAGAAGGTGTATCTTAAAAACAGAGGTATTAATTACAAGGTTAACACCTGAAATTATCCAGAGCAAGTAGTTGAGTGATTTCCTTGAAAAGTTCTTCATTGAAAGACGAGAACACCTTTAGATCCTTCACAAGAATCTCAACGGCTTTAGATCGGTCATTCCTGAGAATAAAAACAAAACATTATGTTAAAGATTAACTTGGCCTCTGTCAACAGACTGATGGAAGAATCAGTAATAAGAATTCACCTATCAAGAGCTTCTAGATATTTCTATTTCCTGATCTCGAAAAAAATCTTCATCGAGTAGCGATTGTCCTCAACCTTCGTAAAACCACATAAATAGCGTTCAACTTCATCCCACTCGCCCGCCTGAACTTGCTCGTCAAAGTATTTCGTATTGAAGTAGAAGCCAGATTCATGTTCCAGCCTAATCAAAAACAAAAACAGATCCCTTTTCAATATCATAAACATTATTTTAACTTGCTCTCCCGCCTGAAAAAGCACATGGCCAGTATTGAACAGTCGATGAAATATATAGAATAAGTTCTTCAACCTTTACACATAAATCAACTAATTTAACACTAAAATTAGAGAGAGAGGGAGATAGAATGGGAACGAGCGAGAGAGAGAGAGAGAGAGAGAGAGAGAGAGAGAGAGAGAGAGAGAGAGACTTCACCTCATCAGATCCACAAAAAGCATCAGACTTCTTAGAACAATAACCAGATCCCCCTCCTCCCATTGTAGCCACTTTCTCATAAAATTTATAGTAACATGTACACATAAATCAACTAATTTAACACTAAAATTAAGCAAAACTCAAAAAAATTGAAGAAGACGAATCTAGGGTTTGACCTTCATATAATCGAACAATTAACGATTCATATAATCGGGTTTATGTAAAAGTAATTTAAGAGAGAGAGAAGAGTGAGAAGTGAGGTCGGGATAGAGAGTGAGGTGAGAGATGACAGAATAAGACAGAGAGAGGTAGGCAGGTGAGAGAGAGTCGAGGTGTGAGAAAGGGGGAAACAGAAGATATTAATGGAAAGAGGGAAATAAAATTTTTGTTGAAATGAAATGGGGGAAATGTGTGTGTACTGAAGGCGGAAAATGACTTGTTATTTATTTTTATTTTTAAATTGATTATAGACAACGGCCAGCATAAATAACCGATGTCAAAGTAAAAAATGTTTATTTGGTATTTTTAAAATTGAACATAGACAACAGTTGCTATATAAAACCGATGTAAATATTATTGATTAATATCACTTTCAGAGAAACCGATGTTAAAAACTCTTTTAACATCGGGTGCATTACATGTCGATGTCTAAACACTGATGTCGTTCTAAAGACATTGATTATAAGGAACTATTACTATCAGGAAAGGCCAATGAGATGGCCGACACTCTAAGTATAAGAGAGCAATTATAGGCGCTCTTGCCAGAGGAATACAGTGATGATGGTTAAAGCCGTGAATGTTGTATTATGGTGTGAAAGATTGACATTCCTTCTGATGACTGTGCGATACTCAACCGTAATAGTAGTTTGGTAAAGATTTAATTCATGTAATCACCGTAAGCGGGCTATCTATCATAGAAGGTCCTATCTTGAGATAAGTTAGGACCATGTTACGAAAGGACTAAATGAAACTTTGAGCTTCATATCTCCCAATAAAGACATATGGTTAATTATGATATTAACCTGTTATCGTTGCTTTTATTGAAACTCTTCTGCAATTTTATCTGCTTCATGTCATATGTACATCAAGTTCAGGAGTGTTCTTCATGAATCATGAATGGTGATTATGTTACCTCCTTAGAAGAATTCGATACGGTAGGGTATGGAATCTGTATGGTTAGATATTAAGATTTCATGGAAAACGAATGACTACAGTAGGTCAGCGGTGGACTATAGTAATCCAGCAATGATTCTGCGAGTAATGAGCCGACTAAAACCATGAGAGTTGTATTGGAATGGATGTTGAGATTGAGTACCACTAATCGGGTCGTGATGATGTATAAGTTATCATTGATAGACTAACAAGTGGATTATCTACCTATTAAATATATATTCCTTCTTATCGATAAAGAGTAGTATTACTATACGAAGAAGGTTGCGGTGTAGCAATGAATTCTAGTAACGATGATGTCCAGAATGGAATCCCAGATTCGATTTTCGTTGCCGAGGGAGTTTCAACGGTGATTGTTTATAAGCTCGAGCAAGGGCATGGGTTCATAGAATGATGGACGGAATAGTAAATAGTCAGGCACGTGAATTACGATGCGATAATACTTGTTGTTCAGATATATACATATATAGGTTTGTTCTCCTATGATAAACCTCTATAGTTCAGAAGTAGACTCCAAGCCAGATGTTTTGTGGTAATATTTTTGTATAATTCTCTTAAATTATTTCTTCTCTCTTCTTTTCATTTTCGTGTAAACAGAGAAGAACAACCCTTCCAGAAGGGGGTATTTCCGAATGACTATCTATCTGTGTGATAGAAGCCTAGTAGGATACCACATGTTGTTTAATTGCTTGTCAAGTACTAAAGGCTGGTCACCTTCTGTACTAACTATGCAACAGAACAAGTGTTCATGATCATAGTGATCTCTCAATAAATTCATTTACTTCTATATGATTGGCCAAGCTTCCAAAGATAGAAGCATCTAGAAAAGGAGTACTGTAAGTGCGTTGTCTTCGAAATCGAAAGGTGTTCCTGGTACTAAGGTCGACGAAATAAATAGAAAGATATAGAACGCTAGAGAGTAATAGTATAGCCAGAATGGTATTATGAAGGGAAGATAGTACGCTTACCGACTGTAAAAGAGTGGGTATTGAGAAGCAAAGGATATAGTGCTAGAAGCTATGATGAGAGTCTGTGCAATAGACTTGAAAGAATTTAGAATGATCACTTATCGCGGATTGAGTTTTCTTACGACAATAGATCATATGTTAGTATCGAGATGTTGCCTTATGAGATCCTTGAGGGAAGACAATGTCGATCTCCCTTATGTTAGGATGAAGTTGTAGAGCGCAAGATGCTCGGACCAGCAATAGTCCAAAGGACCAAGGATATAATAGATCTAATCAAAGGATGACTGGTAGTAGCCCAAGATGGACATACGAAGTATGCTGATTTGACAATGAAAGAAAAAAGGGTATAAAGTAGGGGACCTAGTGTTGTGAAAGGTATCCCCTTGGAAAGCCTTGGAAAGGATTGATGAGGTTCGGAAAGAAAGGAAAGCTAAGTCCATGATTTGTTGGACCCTTGGAGATATTAAGACGTATTGGGAAGTTAGCATATGAGCTAGCCCTTCCCCCGAACCTGTAGCAAGTTCATAACGTGTTCCACGTATCAATGTTAAGGAAGTGTAATCCGGATGCCAACCAAATAGGGGCATATGAGCGCATAGACATGCAACCAAACGTAACCTATATGGAGCAACCAGGAAGGGTTATAGATCGAAAAGGAACAAGTGCTTAGGAGAAGGGTTATCATGCTAGTCAGGGTTTTTTGGCAGAACCACAATGTGGGAAAATTGACTTGAGAGTTAGAAAGTGCAATGCTAAGAAAGTATCCATATTCATTTTCTATCTGATTCCAGGACGGAATCCTTTTAAGGAGGGGAGACTGTAATAACCCCAATTTTTGGAATTTTTGAAACACTGATGAATAGTAACTTTTTGCTGATGATGCTGATTAAGAAAAATTATCAGGCCACGCTATATAGGAGTACTGTTATGGAAATTCTAAGATCGTATTAGTATTCCATAAAGTAAATGAGTGTATGTAAAGGTCGTTAGAATTCGAATCCGAACACTTTGATTTTTTCCCAAAAATCCACTAGATACCGAAAGAATTGAATATAAGGTAATATAAATAAAAGGATTTTTAATTAAGGATTATAAGAGAGGATCATTAAAGGATTATAAAATATTAGGAAAGATTTAGGGTAGCTCAAATAATGAGATCCCGGATATGATCCCTCAAACGGATAATGAGAACGAAAGTTAAGCGAACCGTAAACAAATACGCAACCAAGAGACAAGCTTGTACAAGAATCCAATGTATTATGACATCATCAAACCGCAAGACAAAGATATGTGGCAAATGGATGACATAAGGAAGATAACATAAGCATGACAAGTAGATTTGTTTTGTTGGATGATTATTAGCCAAGCATTATTTACCATGGTAAATTCTAAGTAACCAAGCCTTAAACACCACATATCATCAAAACATAATCAAAGAAGTTTTTCCATTTTCTCCATTTCTTCATTTTGCTCTCGGCCAAAATACTACCAGCAACTTCAAACTTCCATATATCCTTCAATACTCACTCAAATGTTGTGTTCTATAGCTCGTTGGAAAGGTATTGAGATGGCCTATAACTCTTGTTCACAAGTCGCGTCCAAATAATCATGGTAAGACCCTCATATTTACGGTTCTTTAAATTGGACTAATTGTAACTCCAAAAGTTCTAACTCATTTCTTGAACTCCTTTGCAAGTTCGAACATGATAAACATAGATCAAGGCTCTATTAAGGATTACAATCTCTTGTAAGTGGTTTAAGGATCTAAGGAAGGTATAAATTTCAAACCCTAGCTTTGATTTTATGATTCCATTAAGTTTTATTGAAGCATTGTTAGTACTAAGGCTTGATCTTTGATTATAAGTAGTTTTGGTGGATTTGTATTGGTTTTGAATATTGGGTCTTTGTATAAGAACCCAAATTTTTGACGTCGGTAAAAGACCTTTTTGAATAGTAATATAACAACTCAAATTTTTGAGACCTTGTAAAATGCTTAATAAATAGTAACTGTTGTGCATATGTTGTGTACTTGATGATTTCATAAACAAAACATCTAAGTGAATTTTACTTAGTGAAATAATGTAGCACTCGACGGATAAGAATTATAGTCCCGACGGATAACTCATTATAGTCCCGACGGATGTTAACTTATTATCCATCGAGTGAGTAGCTTATGTAATAATAAGTCTGTAGCTCAGTTCTGTATACATCTTTGCATAGATTCTGTAGTAGCCTATAAGTCATGTTGACTTTAACTAGATATGCAGAGTAGGTTGATTAATTGTATATAAATGATGCCTTGTAATTCTGCATAAGTGAAATGAAGTCAAGTGCCAAAATAGCTACCGACGGATGATTAACAAAGCCATCGACGGATGATCAAATGACTATCAACGGATGTTTAGTATAGCAGTCGACGGATGATCAATGAAGCTATCGATGGATGTTCAGAAATTTGACGGATGATCATATATCCAACAGATGTTCATAAAATCCAACGGATGATCATATAAAGAATTCAAACAGCAGTTGAACAGTGAAAACTGAGCACAGCCGTCGAGATGTATACAAATCTACTGTGGAAGCCCATTAACTGGGTAATAGAGGACGAAAAGCAGCAAAGCTTAAGACTCATAGTTTTTATATTTATTCAGTCTTTTTAACTTTGTAATATATAAACCAAGAACATAGCAAATAGAAAGAGGTTGAGAAACACAAAAATAGAGAAATCTTTGTAAGCAAAATCCTTAGCATTTCCCTGTATTCTCAGCAGTTCAATTTGTAAGCAGCTGTGAGCATTCTTGCACACAGAGTCCTCTCGATATATAATATATATCTCTGGTGGAATTGTTTAAATCCATCAGAAAATTTTTAAAGATTCTTGTTTTTAATTACTTATGTTTTGATTCAATTAAGTTTCTATTCCGCATTGTGCTAATCAAAACATTATATCTATATTCGAGTTGAACATTTTTATTTCGAGAAAAAGGTTCAAGAATTCCATTCAACCCCCCTTCTGTAATTCTTTCTATATTGTTAAGGGACTAACAATTGGTATCAGAGCAAGCTCTTAATCTACAAAGAGTTTAAAAATCAAAACAATTCAGCAAGATGAACAAGAAAGACGTTGGAGTCAAGATTCCTTTTCTAGATAAAGATAATTACCATTATTGGAAGGTAAAGATGCATCTTCATATGCTTTCTCAAGATGAGGCCTATGTGGACTGCATAGAAAGAGGTACTCATGTTCCAATGAGAGTTGCAACAGGAAACGAGCCATCTGTTCCCAAACCAAGGCATGAATGGTCTGATCCTGACATTGAACAAGTCAGGAAGGATAAAAAGGCCATGAACATTCTATTCAATGGAGTTGATGCAGACATGTTTGACAACATTATAAACTGCAAAACTGCCAAGGAAGTCTGGGATACTATACAGATAATCTGTGATGGCACTGAGCAAGTTAGAGAAAATAAAATGCAGCTCTTGATTCAACAATATGATCATTTTCACAATGAGGAAAGTGAGTCACTCACTGACATTTTTTGTAGATTTCAAAAACTACTAAATGCTCTTAAGTTGCATGGAAGAGTCTATCAGACTAAAGACTCTAATCTGAAATTTCTCAGATCTTTTCCAAAGGAATGGAAACCAATGACAGTCTCATTGAGAAACTCACAAGATTATAAGGAGTTTACTTTGGAGAGACTGTATGGCATCCTGAAGACCTATGAGCTTGAGATAGAGCAGGATGAAAGGATGGAGAGAGGAAAGAAGAAAGGAGGATCCATTGCACTAGTTGCTGATTTGGAAAAGGAGAAGGAAGTGAAGATGGAAGCTATAGAATCAACTTCAAAGGTCTGTGAGAATAAGGGCAAGGGGCTTGCAGCAGAAAGTGAAGATTCATTGAGCCAAGATGACATGGAGGACATTGATGAGCACCTAGCATTTCTTTCCAGGAAATTTGCCAAGCTCAAGTTCAAAAAGAACTTTGGAGCAGCCAAGCCAAATAGAAACATGGTGGATAAGTCAAAATTCAAATGTTTCAAATATGGCTTGGCAGGGCATTTTGCAAATGAGTGTAGAAAGTCAGATTCCAGTAAGAAAAGGTTTGAGTCTGTGGATTATAAGCAAAAATACTTTGATCTACTCAAACAAAAGGAAAGGGCTTTTATTACACAAGAGAATGACTGGGCAGCAGATGGTTTGGATGAAGATGAGGATGTCAGCTATGTCAATCTAGCCCTAATGGCCAAGTCTGATGAAATAGAGACAAGTTCCTCAAGCAATCAGGTAATTACTATATAACTTGCACATTTATCTAAAGCTGAGTGCAATGATGCCATAAATGACATGTCTACAGAATTATATCATTTGTGTGTTACACTTAAGTCTCTTACTAAAGAAAAATGCTAAAATCAAAGAAAACAACTTGTTTTTAAGTGAGAGGAATAATGTGCTTGAGTCTCGGTTTATTGATTTTGAGAAATTAAGAATTGAGTGTAAAATTGCTAAGGAGGAATTAACTGAGTCCTTGAAAAAGGAAGAGATTTTAAAGAAGTAGCTCGAGTGTGAACAAGAGGTGATTAAAGCATCGAAAACATCCAGGGATGTCCATGCTCAAATCACCAAAGTTCAAGGAATTGAGTCTTTTTGTGATGAAGCCTGGAAAAAGAATAAAGAGAAACTAGAACCTAATTTGGTAGATGGTTTGCTGACAGATGTAGACTCGATGGATGATGAGGATTATCCGTATGATAATAAAAAGTGTTATCCGTCGAAAGATGAAAATCCTCATCCGTCGGTTGTGAGCAAGCCCATTAGCAAAGCCAAACTAATCAAGCTAAATGAGAAGTATGGGTCTGTTTCCAAGAACTTTGTTTCAGGAGAGTCAAGCCAAGTTAAGAAAGGGAGAAAGGCTAATGTTGGTTACATGACTGTCAAACAGTTGAGTGACAGACTTGAGAAACTTGAGGTAAAAAAAGAGACTAAAAGGAAAAACCATAGGAATGGTAAAGTAGGGATTAACAAACACAATAACTACACACCTGATAAATATGCTCCTAGAAAAATCTGTGTCAAGTGTGGTAGTGTAAATCATTTGTCTGTTAATTGCAAATCTGCCATGCCTACTCCCATGTATGTTCCGTCTCAATTTCCTAACATAAATGACATGCCTCCCATGCCTGTTAATGCTATGCCTACACAGAATATGAATGCACAGTTTGCTAATATGCCATTTGCACCTAATCCATATTATGCTGCATACAGTATGCCTCAAATGCCATTTATCATGCCTTACTGGAATAAAATGTTTACACCAAGCATGCCATTTCCTGTTAGCCATAATATGCATGATAATTCTGTTACATTAAATGGTTCAAAGGCCCAACCCAAATGACTAAGGAAGAATCTAAAGTTCCTAAGTCAAATGAGTTAAGACCTAAGAAACAGAAGAAGAAAGCTAACAAGGCAGGACCCAAGGAAACTTGGGTACCAAAATCAACTTGATTTGATTTTGATGTGTGTAGGGAAACAGAAGGAATCTTTGGTACTTGGATAGTGGTTGTTCATGACACATGACTGGTGATTCTACCCTGCTTACAGAGTTTAAGGAGAGAGCTGGCCCAAGTATTACTTTTGGAGATGACAACAAGGGTTATACTGTGGGATATGGCTTGATTTCAAAGGACAATGTTATCATAGAGGAGGTTGCCTTAGTGGATGGTCTTAAACACAATATGTTGAGTATCAGCCAACTTTGTGACAAAGGCAATTCAGTAACCTTCAACAAAGAAGCCTGTGTTGTGACTAATAATCAAAGCAACAAAGTGGTTCTCACTGGTGTGGGAAGATGAAATGTGTACCTAGCTGATTTCAACTTAACTAAAGCTGAATCTGTAACTTGTCTTCTCAGTAAAGCAAGTCAAGATGAAAGTTGGCTATGGCACAAGAAGCTATCCCATTTAAACTTCAAGACCATGAATGAGCTGGTAAAGAAGGAACTAGTAAAAGGCATTCCTCTAGTGGAGTTTACAAAGGATGGACTGTGTGATGCCTGCCAAAAGGGGAAGCAGATTAAAGCATCATTCAGGAAGAAACTTGATTCAGCAATTGAAGAGCCTTTGCAACTGCTTCACATGGATTTGTTTGGACCAGTCAATGTATTATCAATATCAAGGAAAGGATTTTGCCTAGTAATTGTAGATGATTTCTCAAAGTTCTCTTGGACATATTTCCTAAAGTCTAAAGATGAGGCTAGTGAAATCATCATCAATCACATAAGGCAAGTTAACAATCATCCTGATTTCAAAGTTAGAAGAATCAGGAGTGACAATGGAACTGAGTTCAAGAACTATGTCATGAGAGCATTTTGTGAAGAAAATGGGATCTTGCATGAGTTTTTAGCAGCAAGGACTCCATAACAGAATGGAGTAGTGGAAAGGAAGAACAGATCACTTATTGAAGCTGCAAGGACAATGCTTGAAGAATCTAAACTTCTAACATATTTCTGGGCTAAAGCTGTAAATACTGCATGCTTCACTCAGAACATTTCTCTGATTAATCAAGCAAGATGCATGACTCCCTATCAATTGTTCAAGAACAAGAAGCCAACTCTAAACTTTCTTCATGTCTTTGGCTGTAAATGCTATATTCTGAGAAATCAAACTGATTAAAATGGGAAGTTTGATGCTAAAGTAGATGAAGGAATTTTTGTTGGATATGCTGTTGGTAAAGCATATAGAGTCTACAATCTAAGAACCAACATTGTTGTGGAATCTATACATGTTGTGTTTGATGATAAAAAGATTGAAGGACTGGAAGATGGAGATCACCATGAGAGCCTCAAATTCGACAATGTTGAGATGGTTAGTGATGAAAGTGATTATGAGAGTGATCAAGAAACAGTGTCTAAGGATAATGCAGACAAATCTACCACCAATGAAGCACAAAACTCAACATCCGTTGAGTTGCATAATGCTTCATCCGTCGGAAGGCAATCTGTGTTATCCGTCGGAAGACAACCTGCCTCATCCGTCGATAATCAAAATTCACCATCCGTCGGGTTATCAAAAGGAGCAGGAGGTCAAGACAGATCACCTACAGAAAATTCTCCCTTCTCAAATCAAAGATCCATAAACTCACGGGGAGTTTCTAGCAATCAAAACTCAATCACACATCAAGATAATTATGAGGCCTCTTCATCTAGAGCTAATCTACCTCAGCAAAGGAAATGGATAAAAGATCACCCCTTTGAGCTTATCATTGGTGATGTGTCTTCTAGAGTTCAAACAAGAAGAGCAACTCAGGAAGAATGTCTATACAGCAGCTTTTATCAAAGGAAGAACCAAAGAAGGTAGAAGAAGCTTTGTTAGATCCTGATTGGATTTTAGCTATGCAGGAGGAGCTAAACCAATTTGAAAGGAATAAAGTATGGAAGCTGGTACCCAAGCCTAAAGGAAAGAATCCAATAGACACCAAGTGGGTATTCAGAAACAAGATGGATGAAAATGGCATAGTAATCAAGAATAAAGCTAGATTGGTTGCTAAGGGTTATTGTCAGCAAGAAGGAATAGATTTTGATGAAACTTTTGCTCCTGTTGCAAGACTTGAAGCCATCAGAATCTTCTTAGCCTATGTAGCCCATGCCAATTTCAAGGTCTATCAAATGGATGTCAAAAGTGCCTTTCTGAATGGAGATTTGGAGGAAGAAGTATATGTCAGTCAACCTCCTGGTTTTGAGGATCCAAATTTTCCAGAATATGTCTATTATCTTCTGAAAGCACTTTATGGACTGAAACAAGCACCTAGAGCCTGGTATGACACTTTATCAAAGTTCCTTTTGGAAAATCACTTCACAAGAGGTACTGTAGATAAAAGTTTATTTTTCAGAAATGTTAATGGCTCTAGCATACTTGTTCAAATTTATGTAGATGATATTATTTTTGGCTCTACAGATGAGAAACTTTGTAAAAAGTTTGTCAAATTGATGCAAAGTAAGTATGAAATGAGTATGATGGGAGAACTAACTTACTTCCTTGGTTTACAAGTTAAGCAAGTTAGTGATGGAATATTCATTAGTCAAACTAAATATATTTTTTGATCTTTTAAAGAAGCTTGAATTAAATACTACTGAAAAGTCTGTGGATATTTCAAGTTATAGAGGCATGGTTGGCTCTCTTCTGTACTTAACAGCTAGTAGGCCAGATATAATGTTTGCTACATGTTTGTGTGCTAGATTTCAGGCTGATCCTAGAGAATCTCGCTTGATAGCTATTAAGAGAATTTTCAGATATCTCAAGGGAACACCAAAACTTGGCATTTGGTACCCTAGAGATTCTGGTTTTGATCTAACTGGTTATTCAGATGCAGATTACGCAGGTTGTAGAATTGACAGAAAGAGCACAACAGGAACCTGTCAATTTCTAGGAAATAAGCTTGTGTCCTGGTTCAGTAAAAAGCAAAATTCAGTTTCTACTTCTACAGCTGAAGCTGAATATATTGCTGCTGGCAGTTGCTGTGCACAGATTTTATGGATGAAAAATCAATTGTTAGACTATGGTTTGCAAGTTTAAAGGATTCCTATTTTCTGTGATAACACAAGTGCAATTGTCATCACTGAAAATCCAGTGCAACATTCTAGGACAAAGCACATAGATATCAAGTACCATTTCATAAGGGAACATGTGATGAATGGTAATGTGGAATTACATATTATTCCAAGTGAGATGCAACTTGCAGATATCTTTACCAAGCCACTGGATGAATCCACCTTTTCAAGGTTGGTAAGTGAGTTAGGTATGCTTAATTACGCTTAAATTTATCTGAGTTATTCTGCATGTTGTAATGTAGCCAGAAATTTAGTTGATTTTTAAGTCTTGGATGAGATTTTGGCTAAGTCAAAATTTGCATCTCGACGGATGATCCTTATCCATCGAGTTTAGTCATCCGTCGATATACTACTTGCTAATAAAAGTCAATTACTTTTCTGGAATACTTTATGACTCGACGGATATCAGTTTATCCTCATCCCTCGAATTGTCTAAATCTCAGCCGTTGATTCCCTGAACATTATCCATCGAGTATACTTATAGTTTGTAAGCATTACACGACGGATAATGGGTGGAATTTTTACGGTTTATTTTTAAACGGCTATTTTAGGCAATTTCTATTGGTTAATTTACTTTTCTTTATTATTTTTTGTCAGTTATTTTTGAGATAGTATAAAAGCTTATTTCATTCCAATTACTTTCTTTTATCATACTCGAATTTAACTGCTTTTATTTCATTCTCTCTCAAGCAAATCTTCTCTTTCTCTCTTCAAGCTTTCATTCTCTAACAATGGCACTTGTAGTAAAGATTATGTCTCAAACTGGGTTCATTTATGAGAAGAACAACTTCACTGCTTTGGTCAATAAGGGTATTCAGCAATCAGAGGACTATCACAAAATAATGGACTTCGTAAAGAATTGTAAGCTAAATTACGCCATGCTGGAATCACCCACAATCTTCTGTGAAGTTGTTGAAGAGATGTGGACCACTGCAATCTACAACTACTGACAAGACCATCACTCTAACCATCAAAGGTAATGAATTATGTATCAATAGTGATGTGATAAAAGCATGTTTCAAAATTCCTCATAATAATGTGACTTCACCACACACTGACACTGATATTATCAATATGCTTAATTCCATGCATTATACACTTCCTACTTCTAAACTGAGTGATATTAGAAGAATGGGTCTTAGGAAGGAGTGGAGTTTCATGTGTGATGTAGTTACTAAGGTTTCTCTGGAAAAGTCAGTAATTTTGATTCTATAAACATTTCCATGCTTAACATGCTATAAATGCTAGTCACAGATAAATTTTACAATTTCAGTGACCTTGTCTTGATTGAGTTAGGTTTTAAACTAGGTGAGTTAGCTAAAAGAGGAAATAATGTGTATTATGCTAGATTTTTCATGTTATTGGCTAACCATCTATGTCAAGAAGTTATGCTTGAGAACCCAAACAACAAACTGGCTTGTTGGGTTCAAGAGAGAAGACTCATTGCAGATTTGAACAGAGCCAACCATCACAGGGATGTGCCAATGTTCTATTTTCCTGTAATGCAGACACCTCAGGTGAGGTAAGTTCATCCATCCCTACAACTATTCCAACCTCCTCTATTTCATTGAGTTCAGGAATAGATATGGCAACTGTGACAATGACCAAACAGTTGCCTACCAAAGCTGCCAAAAGTACTGCAATTTCTAAATCCAAATCAAAGAAAACCCCCTCTGGTATCTCTCAAAAGGTACCAGTTGAAAAATCCACCAAAGCCAAAGAGGGGAGTGTGAAGGAGGGTAAGTTAGGTGAGCGAAGGGGTGAACATCAAGGAAACCCCAAGAATAAGGTTGGAGAGTTGAGTGAATCCCAGCCTAGCCACATTACAGTTTCCCAACAAACTGCAGTGCTTAAAAAGGACAAAAGCTCACTTCTAGCTACATCCTCCCAAAAGGATACAGTTATTGAACATAGCTCTCAGCCAAGAGCACAGGCCAAAAGGGTTAGGGACACAAGCTCACCCTAAATTTACACAAAAAAGAAGAAATCTAAAACCTCTGGGGATGCACAGGGCACAAACACAGTGCAAACTGGTGCTAAAGACACAGTCCCTGCACTCTCTCAAATTCAGTTTGATGTGGCTCCAATAAATGTGGAGTCACGGCCAAAATCTCTAATAATAGAAGAATCTGAAACACCCTACTCACCAACAAACTCTCTGGAAGTGGATATGATAAACACTTCAATTCCTGATTCCCCTTCTTTAACTCTGTTGGGGAAGCCAAAATCCAGTGCAAGTGAGCATCATCTTTTAGATGATTTGTTGGCTCACTTGCCAATTCTTTCAGATTCTGTTGTGACATCTGTGCCCCAAATATCTTCAATCAACACAGAGTCAACAATAGTTTCTCTTCCCACCTCATTCATTTATACTCTCTCGATGGATATTGTTCATCCGTCGAGTAGTGATTGTATCCCGACGGATAAGCTTAACAGCAGTTATCCGTCGGCTAGCATTACCACTCACTCGACGGATATCACTTATCCGTCGAGTATCTCTGCACAACTTCAAACTTCAATTATTTCAAGTGCAGAAGATTTAGTGGTTGTACAGCCACTCTTAGGACTGAGAGAGGAGAGTGTATTGAGTGAGAGGCTGGGTTGCTCCCAGGCAAAAGGAGAGGAAAAGAGTGAAAATCAGCAATCCATTTATTCAGGATTGGCAAAAGTGAGTGAGAGGAGTCCCACCTTAGTAGGTGAAGGTGAGGGTGTAAGGGTGGGGAGCCAGGGTGAGACCCTGATGCAACAAAAGAGAGATTTTGAGAGAAAAGCAGGTGCAGGAGAAATAAGGGTGGTTCCAGCCATTGCTAGTGAGTCAATGATTGTGGATGATGCTGAAAAGGAAAGACAATTCCAGCAATATTACAAAGCTGTAATTGATAACATTTCCTTGGATGCTGACACTTTTACTCATCATGTGTCAGCCTTTTAATTGTTGGCTGCTCAGGGCAATGTGGAGGCAGAACAGACTTTGAACTTAGTACACACCTCAGAATCTCTTCAAAGAGATAAAGCTGCTGTCAATAGGATGCATTCCCAAGCCGGTGAGCCATCTGAAGAATTTAAAGTAAATTCTAATGATGATGACTCTATTTCTTTAGATGGAAGCATGAACTTAGGGGGAGATGAAGGCCCAAGTTCTGTTTCAGATTTACCTGAATGGGCATGGACAAAGGAATCTACACCAGGACAATTTAGTGTATCCTTGGTTAAGCAAGTTATGGCTATTCAAAAGGCCCTTCAGGAAACTTCAGATGCTGGTACCAAGCCTATTCTTCAAGCTCACCTAGACTCTCTACATCTCATGAAGATCCAGTAGTTAAGACAGAATCAGAGTGTGGATGAACTCAAAAAGGATATAGCTAACTTGAAGACCTATAGTTCTGAGAAGCTGGATTCAGTCATGCCATATGGTACCATGCAAGATCTATTGCTAAGATTGAGGAGAGAATCAGATTCTGAAAAGAAGCTGGCCAAGCTGGAAGACAGAGTTCAAGTTATTGAGAATTCAGTGGCTATCCTTCTTCAAAATCAACAAACTCAGACAAATCTTCTCATGCAACTGGCTAAAGCACAAGGCCTAACTCCTCAACTTGATGATAACAAAAAGGGGGAGAGAGAATCAAGTAAGGGGGAGAAAGGACCAAGTGAGGGGGAGAAACTTCAAGTACAAATCAGCAAAGTAATTGTACCTTCAATTATTGTCTCCAAGCCACCAGTTGTAGATGGTATAGATCTGATTCAAGCAGTAGCAGCAAATTTGAAAGTTGCTGAGAAAGAAAAGTTGAGTTTGATCAACTGGGAGAAGATTGATGAGGAGATACAGAAAAAGTTTGAACTTGTCAAGGAGCCAGTTAAGTCAGCCATCCATCACTCTCAAGTCAAGCAAATCAGTGTGAATGAGATGAGCATGAATTATCTGGAAAGAGGACAATCTTCCTGCATCAAGTCTCCAAAGGCTGAAATAATTCTTAAACCAAGGGAAAATTATCCAAAATCATCTTTGAAGAACCCCTTGGATACTGTGTATGAGACACCCAAGCCTGATGAGAAGAAGCTTCTGTCAAGATCAATTGTCTTCTATAAAGATCCAGCTGATTCAGCTTCAAAAAGGAGAATTGCTAAGATATTCAGAAATGGAAAGGAAATTTGTGTGGTAGCTGGACATCCACAATTTGCTCAAG
Source organism: Apium graveolens (assembly GCF_009905375.1). NCBI lineage: Eukaryota > Viridiplantae > Streptophyta > Magnoliopsida > Apiales > Apiaceae > Apium > Apium graveolens. The sequence continues at coordinate 62,689,954 of NC_133651.1, read as the reverse complement.
CAAAGAGAGAAGAAAAAGCCAGATTGAAGCAGGAAAAGAAGCAAGCTACTCTAGATGCAAAGAAGATTAAACAAAAGAAAGAGCAGATTGCTATCTTGGCCAAGCTACAGGCTGTGAATTCATCTCAACAAATTCCCTTTCAACCATCTGAAGCTGCTGAATCAAAGAAGAAAATTGAAGAACAGAAGAAATCTCCAAGGAAGAAAGAATTGGATAGAAGAACAAAAAGGAAACTGGATATTGTTGACAAGGAATTGGAAGATCAATTTCCTAAGGAACCCACACCAGCTATAACTCAAGCATCAAAGACCTCTGTGGTATTTGAAGACATAAGGGTGGTGGATCCCTACAGGAATATTCATGGTGAACCTATTGTGCCAAAGGATGAGCCAATAGAGTGGGATAACATACCAATTCCTGACTTCAGCTTACCAATCCTGAGCAAGCCAAAAAGTACAAAGTCAAGGGCAGTCAAGAAAGTGAAGCTGTCACCTCTCAAATCCAAGTCAGTAGTTAAAGCTCAACCCAAAGTCAACAAGGGAGACTATTTGTACTTGTGTGACATCAAAGAATTTCCAGATCTAAACCTCTATCTGGATGAACTGGATGAAGTGATGGGAATTGATGCATACAGGAACCTACCTGAAAGGTTAGTGTTCAAGTACAAAGGAGGAAAGGAGATTGTGTGGCCTTTTCACAGGATTCTTCAAGAGAGCCAAGCTGTATAGATTAAAGTTTATTCATCCTTCAAGAAGAACATTAGGTTCAATGTAACTGCAAGAAGACTAGTATTGAAGAAGATTGAAGAACTAAGGAGTATTAGAGCTAAAGATGCACTCCCAAAGTCTCTAATCATCCCATACACAGGGAGAAGAGTGCATCTAAGGCCCTACTGGCTGATGGAGTTCATAGATGACAAAGGGGTGAGAAGATTCTTCAGATTAGAAGACCAATTGAGTATCTCTAGCAATGAGCTCTCTTGGAAATGCAAGAAAAGATAGATCTCGTAGAATCTGATGAACTGGAATTCCACAGGCAGCTCCAAAATCAGATTAATGAAAACAACAGAAAGCTTGGAAGAAGAACCAGACCTTCAAGAAACTAGAAAAATCTGCTCAGGCTAGAGGAGCATCTTGAAAATGAATGTGAGCCAAACCTTGTACATTTTGACTATTTGAAGCACTTTCAGTATTATCTACTTATCTTTAAAGCTGTATGTTTAGAATGTTTTGTTATCATCAAGTATCTCTTAATTTATGGCTACAATTCTAGTAGACATAAATTGGGGGAGATTGTTGTGCATATGTTGTGTACTTGATGATTTCATAAACAAAACATCTAAGTGAATTTTACTTAGTGAAATAATGTAGCACTCGACGGATAAGAATTATATTCCCGACGGATAACTCATTATAGTCCCGACGGATGTTAACTTATTATCCATCGAGTGAGTAGCTTATGTAATAATAAGTCTGTAGCACAGTTCTGTATACATCTTTGTATAGATTCTGTAGTAGCCTATAAGTCATGTCGACTTTAACTAGATATGCAGAGTAGGTTGATTAATTGTATATAAATGATGTCTTGTAATTCTGCATAAGTAAAATGAAGTCAAGTGCCAAAATAGCTACCGACGGATGATTAACAAAGTCATCGACGGATGATCAAATGACTATCAACGGATGTTTAGCATAACAGTCGACTGATGATCAATGAAGCCATCAACGGATGTTCAGAAAGTCGACGGATGATCATATATCCAACAGATGATCATAAAATCCAACGGATGATCATATAAAGAATTCAAACAGCAGTTGAACAGTGAAAGCTGAGCACAGCCGTCGAGATGTATACAAATCTACTGTGGAAGCCCATTAACTGGGTAATAGAGGACGAAAAGCAGCAAAGCTTAAGACAGATAGTTTTCATATTTATTCAGTCTTTTTGACTTTGTAATTTTGGTAATATATAAACCAAGAACGT